>NC_064931.1:714039923-714342953 GCF_023897955.1 Schistocerca gregaria
AATTCAATTTTTCATTCCTTTATCTTCTGAGAAAAACATTCATCTTCTTACATTTATATAGAAGCACTGGTGTTTACAAACAGAGGCTGGAGAGTGTGATAGGTTAAATACGTAATCGTGCCATTCTGACTTATCCGCTAGTTGCCTTCTAAACACAACAAGTTTCTTTTTTGTTTCTTGATTACACTTTTTATTTCAAAATGACTGATTTCAGGTAATATTGCTCATCTTCAGATCTGCTAGACAATAAAAATAAATTACAATTGTGTCCTACTCTGTGTTTACAATATCACAATCAGACTTCACTAATTTGATTACTCCTGATATGGTAGATGATGACCATAAAGGGAACGTATGTGTGTGTTATACAGTTTTGTATCGTATTATATAGAAAAAGATTTTAGCTTTATAATGTTGTAAACACTAGGTAGAACCCAATTGTAATTTTTTTTTATTGTTTAATAGATCTGAAGATGGGTGACATTGCCCAAAACTGGTGGCTTTGATATAAAAACAGTGATCAACAGACAGATAATGCTTGTTTTATATAAATAATAATTGCAGATAACTCGCTGTGACAAGTATGTCTAGTTTGCATCAACACGTATCATGCTATCAAATTATGATTGATGATGGAGCATGAGAGGCTTGAGTACAAGCTAACACTGTGGGAAGGATGGGTTAGGAAATCAGCAATGTCCTTCCCAAATTAACTGTCCCCTTATTTGTCTTAAACAATTTAGGGAAACTGCAAAATATATAAATCTGGATTGTGAGATGAGGTATTGAACTCTGGTGTTCTTGAATGTGATTCTGAATGCTAAGCAAGGCCACAGGATTTTTCAATGCATGCTTCCTTAGCGGCCACATCTGCTTATTCACTCCCTTGAATTCCAGTGAAACCTGTAAACTAGCAGATTTACATTTGTTTCTAAGCTTTTGTAAGCAGAGATAGGTCCTGAATCAACTAGACACCTTTAGCTGCTGGTTGTATCTGCCATACAGCTTTAAGAAAATTTGAGAATGTGAAAGAAATTTTTAACTTCACAGCATCAACACCTACAAACTGTTTCAGCATTCTCAAGATAACACATAACTAAACAACAAATACTGTAAATTTATCTGGTAAATGGATCTTTAATGCACATACTGTGAAAACCACAAGTCAGCCAGGAGTGTCCCCACAGTTCACCTCATGTGAAAATTGCCACATAATTACACTGTGCATTTAAAACATCATAGAATAGTGAGTTAAACAAATGTCCATGAGAACTGCTCAATTTGTATTTCAGTTATTCTAAAATAACTCTAGGCTTCTGCAGTAGCCCAGGTGTAACTTAGCTCCAGCTCTGGGTTAAGGCCAACATTTGTTCACACACCAAATACCACTACATCCTGAATGGCTCTTAGCTTGCCATCAATTTATGAAAATCCAATGTGCAGTAGGCAACATGATGCTCTAGAATGCTAATGATTCTGTAACAGGTAAGAGGCTTTAGGTCTCACACACATAGAAGAGCACACATTAGGTACTGATCTCAAGCATCAACACAACCTCTTATGTTGCACAGAGTCTATTAACTCCAGATATGTTAGTTTTGGTGACATGTAAACCAACTACATAGCTAGAATCACATAAAAGCTTTGTAAAAGTGGAAAAGACAAATCTGCTACACAAGACCTGTGCCAAAGGCTCTTCAACATATGTAGTGCCTATTATCATCTTACTTTCAGATTCCTTGGTTGTTGTAAGCAGAAAGGTTCAAGAACATTTTGTATGACAATATTGGCCAGCGGAAGGGTCACATTGCAGCAACAACTACAGGGATGATATTGTTTCTTTGTGCAGTCAACTATAATAGCAACTGTTTGAAACTATACTACCAGGACAATACCAATGGAAACCCATAAGGTGGAGACTATAGCATAAGATTAAGCTTAAAATCTGTTTCCTGTCCAACCTCACATACCTTGAACTAAGTAATTTGCCATAGAAATACAAGAGCCTGTTTAGCAGTGAGGTTTCTCCTTTATTTCCTTCTTCCACTCTGTTGGTGAGCTTATGTAAACTGAAATTTTGGGAGAGAGGCATTCTGGTTAACTCAGGAAAATCTAAAAATTAATACTTTCATCAGATGGTCATCAACTGCTGTATCAGAAATAATCAAATTAGTGAGGTCTGGTTGTTGTGAACCAGTTTCTCTGGCCTGTGATATGATTTTTTTCTTCTTTTCCCCTTTTGAGGATGAATTTTACAACATACCAATCTGAGATACATAACTCTCTTTTTTGCATCTCCTTGTATGGAACACAAATTGGTATTGGGCATTGGGAACATAGATACAATCTGCATTTGCTGGTGATACAGCAGAGGTGAGCGACTTTACAGATACACATGCTTTTTTCAGCTTTCACCACTGAGATCTTCACAGATGATTTCCTTACATTCATTACCTATTTGGTAACAAATGCACATTATTATGTGACTGGTGGTGGCTCAAATAAGCCCCACAGACTCTACAGTTTCAAAATAAAGTATTCACTTAGTGACTAAAGAAATATTTGACATTTAGCTGCAGTGGGGTATTCACATATTATTAAGTTAAAGCCAATGGCTATGGTTTTTTTCTGTCATAATGTGATACCTAATCTCAGGAGCTACTGTAGGGATTTTGATCCAGCTTTCCCTAAAAGATGTACTGATTCATGAGGAAGGTTTGGGAATATAATTTATTACTGCTGCGCCAGACAAGTTGTCCAGCTGTTGGTACTTTGTGCTACCCACAGGAAGCTGGGGTGGGTCACTAACATTACATTCAGCATTTGAGAATGGTATGAGACTGAAACCAGTTACTGGAAAATAATAAATGTTGACAGTGCAACTACAGTGGAATCAAGGTTCTACTTCTTTAACATGTAATCACTTTCATATTTCTCCTGCATCTACTTCAACCCATTCAGCCATCAGGTCTTGAGTGTCTAAACAAATGGGATCTCTGGAATTTAGTCACTGAACATTTATTGAGCATTTTGTCTTTTGATTAGATTAGATTACATTCCGTAAAAAGATTTTGATACTTTTCCAAATGGCCCTCCTTCTTTAAATACCAAGAAAAGGTTCTGTATTACTGTATATTTTGTCACAGTTTATTAGTGCTGCTGTTCTTTTATGACTGTCCTCCAAGGATCACTTAGTAGGTTGTGGGTTATAACACAAAGTTGTCCTGAAACCCCACAGTTTATGGCAAGTACTATTAGTGCAACATTATTAGATGCACAGCACACACAAGCAGTTGTCTTAATATGTCTGAAGACAGTTTAATTAGTTACATGTTCCATTTATTATATTCCCAATAAGAAACATGATTTGGAACATGCCAGTTGAATAAAAGATTGCACAGACAATTAAAAAATAAATTTATATGGTTACACACTGGCCATTTACAGGTTTGTAATCAGCTACTTGATTCTATTCAAGAATTCATCTATGGTAAAACAGTTAATACAGAATAAAAACTTTAATTTACACAATTTACAATGACATTGGTAACAAATATTAAAATATCATGACTTCAACTGTTTATAACAGACCTCATTAACGAACATTGTGCTTAAAAGAATATGTTTTGGGTGAATGTTTTCCCTTTTTGAACTTGATTGCACAAAAAACATTCCATCATCACATCAACTGGTGCTTGTTGTTACATGTCTAAAATTTATATCTACGAAAAACTAGTGACATTAACAGAATCCCACTAATAAATCCCAGGTTGGGCGAACTGGAACTCAACCATTGCTGACAAAGTTGCCCAAGATGCCTGGTATCGTATCACAAAATTTGACACATGGAAAGATTTACAAAGTGACATTTACAAAATGACCAACTATGAAACTGAACTGATTACTTCAAAGAGTAGTTCCATCATCTCTAAATTATTCTGTAGTATGGATTACCCCATACTCTCCAGAGAAATGTGACTTAAATAGATGGTGCACAGGCTCAGATACGTGAAGGGTGGGAAAGAAAATCAGCCATGTCCTTTTCAAAGGAAACATCCTGGCATTTTGCCTCAAGTGATTTAGGGAAACCACATAAAACCTATATCTGGATGCCCAGATAGTGTACGAATCACCATCCTTTCGAATGTGACTCACCTGTTTTAACCACTGCGGCGCCTCGCTTAGTTTCACAGAAAAACTGATCAACTGTCATAATTGCCAAGCAATGAACTGCTTCCTGCTACTTGATTATCTTTGTGCTAGTATAAAATATAAAAATGTTATGACATTGCATTACAAGTGCAGGTCTATAACATTGCAATTTGAGGAAGCAAAAGCTTTTCGGTAGCCTCTAAATACTGAAATGTTTGCTCTGTCTTAGACTTTAAGGGCTTGTTAAATGTATTAAATATTCTGGGTACAATTAACTCTGAAGGAAGGGTTATAAACAAAAGCTTCCTTAAGACTTCTCAAAACAGAATGTTATTCTCTATCCTACTTTTCCCCACGCAACACTGATACAGAAAATCACTGATTATTTTTCACATACAAGCAACTGCCTTACCTTAACAGGCATTGGTTTTGTTTGTTCAACAGCTGTCAGAGTCAATACGACCAAAATTCAAGTTTTCTGCAAGGCACACAAGCACATCGAAGATAACGGTTCACCACTGTTTCTCTCTCTCTCTCATACTGCAGAATTACCTGTAGGAATTCAAAAGCATGTTGTTCCCATTACATCAATGATTCCATACTTGCTTTTGATGAACAGCTGGAAGGAACAGCAAAATGTACCTAGTTAAATGCCATATAATAGTAACTGTAACCTGACCTTCAGTTGTTCCAAGAACCACAGTGGGATTCACCATCTTCTTCTACATATTTGCATTTATAAGGCTCTGACAATATGTACCACATAACTATGAGTATCCACTAACAGGAGGCAGATGAATGGAAAATGTAAATTTAACTACAAAGAATGATTGTGCTTGAGGCCTACATTTCTTTGTAAATTTTCTCATTGTTTGCAACCATTATCTGACACTACTGATTAGTGCCTACAAAATTTTAAATTGATATTTGCATTAATTATAAATGTATATTCTTGTCAAAGTGAAGTTCTGACTAGACAATCATTTGAGACATCTCGTATGCCAAAAAACCAACATCTTTCCTATTCGTGTTTGGAAGGGTAGTTCTTCATTCTTGTGAATTCCCAAGACTTATTTGAAGAAGTCAAATACAATTAATTATACCAATAAACTGCCACACTGAGTCAAAGTGTCATGTACTCACTTACTGAATTGGCTAGACATTCGACCCAGAGCCAGCTTTTAGTATGTTTGGTGCTTCTGAAACTATAAAGCATCAGCTTTGTATTCCCACCAGTCTTTTTATGGATCAGTAAGTAAATAATGTTCTGAGTATATAGTATCTGGGAATGACTAGGGGAATGCCAGGATGATTCCTTAAAAAAGGTCACAAAAATTCTTACAAATTCTACTACAACTTAAGTGCATCATCCTTTGATGTTTGATGAATATTAAACTCTAACAGTGCTTCCTTTCCTCAGCAGTTAATACTATTCCTATGCAACACGCCATTTCCATTCCACATTTATTTCACCTTGAATTTCTTCTTCTGTTAGTCTAATCATCTAAAAACAACTTATTCTGACTCACACACAAATTTCAAAGAATTTAACTGTACACTCTCCTGCTAAACAATCAACACCACCTCTTCAAATTAATGTAGTGTATTCCTTGACTTGTCATCCTGAAGAATGCAAATTATTAAAAGTTTTACCTTTCTGCTTCCCATTCCACACCTTCCTCCTGATTGTTTTCTCACTGCCATTGAAACTTTTATATGCAGTACAAGCTTTGTATCTGACAGTGATTTAGATTCCTTGGATAACATGGATGCGGACATGCCAGAGACACTAAGGCTGTGAGCAGCAGCTGCAGGCTGCTGTCTTAAGCAGAGCCACCATCAAGGTACACACATCATGAGGTGCCACCTTGTGGTGACTGACTGCCGCAGAGCCTGTGGCTCGAGCTCACAGTGTGGGTTACTACTTGCTGCACTTTGTAGCTATCGACATTGGGCTCTTGCACTGTCAAGTTGACTTAGTTTGTTTCTAGTCCCAAATGGTTACCGATTTGGAACTGTTGTATTGCTATAACAACTTCACTATGTCCCAGACTTGTTAGCATCTCATTCACTTCATGAACACAATCCACTGTGGACTTGTTGGAATGTGTGTTCATTTCCCTGTGGTTCTGTGTACCCACTGGAGCAAGTGGCAAACACTTTGTACCTACACTACACAGGACAGAAAACCAGCGATGAGGAACATCCTCACCATGTTGTTTCATTTAGTGAAGCATGGATCCTGAGTTTGTCAAGTTGGAGCAGCAACAGGAACAGTAAACATTGTTGTTTTAGTTTCTCTAAAATCAATAACAGAAGACAGGTGATGTTTCCACAAACACCCTCCCCCTCTATCATTCGCTTCATTCGATAAGGCAAGCAAGAACTGGTAGGTCTATTCACGGTGTTTAAAACTGCACTACCAGGCAAGTTCGAACAGATGATCTTGAATGCCATTTTGCATCTTTACAGTTGCATAGTGGTGGATAAATTATGCCCACTGCCAGGGACCCAAGAAGTTTTAAGTTTTCTGAAGTTTACAGTTTGCTGACTGAATGCTGCGGTCACCAAATGTACATAACTGCACCAAGGCTCAAGTTCAATCAGCGTTGTAAGCAAAGTAAAAAATCCTATGCAGTGTGGGCTGCTGATTTACAAGAATTAGCTCGCAAGTGTTGTTTTGCCTGTAGAAAGTTTGGCACATTTTATGCAGAGTCTCTAATTTAGGACATTATAACTCACCTGGCTCTGGATCATGAGGCTAGTCCAAAGTCTTTAGAAATATTGGAGCCTACTTTGCGTGCTGTGTTAAAAACTGCTAAGGCATATGAAGTTACTGCCTCAGCATAAGCTCTGGCAATTCTTCTGGTTTCAAAATGGTTAGTAGTATTAGATGTTGTCATGCTCTTCGATCAACTGATAACTCTCGGTCAAGTTCACAATCTGGTTCACTGAGCTCTTGTGCATCTGTTAATTTGGTGCCATTGGATTCAGTAGTTCATCCTTCCTCACCCTCTGCATTGGCAGATGCACAAAAAGACAAAAGTGCTTAGTTCTCTTTCAACATGCCCTAAAGGGAGCGATGGCTCCTAAAGAATTTTCCTCCCCATCATACGAGAACCACAGCACAAGTCGTGCCATCAAATCATGCCTGGAGTGCCATCATCACTGGCATCACTGCCCATACCGTGGTGTCATCTGTTTCGCTTGTCACAAGCCACGACACCTTGAAAGTGTATGCATCAGCTGGAGGGCATCAACTTCAGCTGCTAGCATGCTGTGAGCTATCCTGCCACTGCCAGGGACAACAGCAGACAGGATGCAGCGTATCATGCCGGAACTGGATGTTGATAGGGTGATGGTAGACTATTGGTTGGACACCAGTGCAGCCATGTCCCTCGTTAATGGATACTCTTACTGGCACATTGGCTCCCCACCATCACATGCTCTGGTGGAAAGTGGCAATGTACAATGGCTAGTCGATCCTGCTGCAAGGTCAAATCGTGATGTAAGCTACATACAAAAATGTAGCTCAGCAAATAACCTCGGTTGTAGTTAATTCTTGGATGACTACTAACATTTATGGTTTCACTTTCGCACTATTTGGGTTTCAAATTCGCGATCAGAGGAACCTAATTTCTAATGTGATTCCATTTGCAGGACTGGATGCAATGTGTGAAAATTTCAGACTGTCGTTTGAAACTGAGGCAGTGCTATGAATTTTCAGGCACACATCTCTTTGAAGCATTCAGCAGTAGCACTTAAGTTTTGTAGAGGTTGTCCAATATTGTTTACCATGTGTGAACAAGTTAAGGCATAACAAGACAGTTTGCAGAATCTTGGTGTTATTTCCACAGTCTTGTCTAGTCAGTAGGTGACGGCTAACAAAACTGTACAAAAGCCTAATAAGTCACTTTAGATCTGTGTTGATTTAAAGTCTACCATTAATGCCCAGACTAATGTTTATCTCTACCCAACCCTGAGGCAAGAGGAACTCTTAGCTAAGTTGGCTGGAGGTCACCATTTTTCAAAAGTTGATCTGACTGAAGCATATCTTCAGTCACCTCTTGATGAGCCCACGTGACAGTTTCTGGTGATTAATTTATCATGTACAGATTGCCATTTGGGGTCACTAGTGTTCCTGGATTTTTTTAAAGGTGTCTAGAACACCTCATTCAGGACATCCCTATTTGTGTCAATTATTTGGATGATTTGTTAGTTACAGGGGAGATGTGGTAGCAGCACTTGTGTAATTTATGACTGTTGTTTGAGTGGCTGTTGTCAATGTCCTAGGTTGTCATCTCACCAAGTGTAGTTTCTTCCAGCCAAGAGTCAAGTATCTGGATTACATAATACGTCAAGACAGACTTACACCCTCACACGAACATGTGACTGGCATTATTAATTTATCGGAGCCTAAGAATCTTAAATAATTGCAGTCTTTTCTGGGCAAAGTCAATTATTATGGCAAGTTCATTCCAAATGCTGCTCATATTTCCCACCCACTTAACCAGTTAAATAATAAGTGTGCTCTGTTTATGCGGCCAGAGGTGTTTGTGCAACTTAAGAAGTGTCTTACGTTGGGCCCTTGTTTGGTGACTTTCCAGCTGGGCAAAATGTTTAACACTGGCCACTGATGCATCTGACTGTGGTGTTGGTGCCATGCTGTGGCATAAATTTGCCAACAGCATGGAACAACTTATCATACTTGCATCTAAGATATTGAGCTCATTGCACTAAAATTACACTCAAGAGTCAAAGAAACTGGTACACCTGTCTAATATTGTGTAGGGCCCCAGTAAGCATGCAGAAGCACCACAACATGACATGGCATGGACTCGACTAATGTCTGGAGTAGTGCTGGAGGGAACTGACACCATGAATCTTGAAGAGCTTTCCATAAATCCATAAGATAGTGAGGGGGAGGAGATCTCTTCTGAACAGCACGTTGCAAGGCATCCCAGATATGTTCAATAATTTTCATGTCTGGGGAGGCGGAAGTGTTTAAACTTAGAAGAGTGTTCCTGAAGGCACTATAAAGCAATTCTGGACATGTGGAGTGTCGTATTGTCCTGCTGTAATTGCCCAATTCTATCGGAATGCACAATGGACGTAATGGATGCAGGTGATCAGACAGGATGCTTACATATGTGAAACCTGTCAAAGTCATATCTAGAAGTATCAGGGGTCCCATATCACTCAACTGCACATGCCCCACACCATTACAGAGCCTCCACCAGCCTGAACAGTCCTCTGATGACACACATGGTCCATGGATTCATGAGGTTGACTCCATACTCATACAGTCCATCTGCTAGGTACAATTTGAAACAAGACTCATCTGACCAAGCAACACGTTTCCTGTCACCGAAGTCCAATGTTGGTGTTGACGTGCCCAGGCAAGGCATAAAGCTTTGTGTTGTGCACTCACCAAGTGTACACTAGTGGGCCTTCAGCTCCTAAAGCCCATATTGATGATGTTTTGTTGAATGGTTTGTATGCAGACACTTGTTGATGGCCAAGCATTGAAATCTGAAACAATTTGCGGAAGGGTTGCACTTCTGTTATGTTGAACGATTCTCTTCAGTCGTAATTGGTCCTGTTTTTGTGGGATCTTTTTCCAGCCGCAGTGATATTGGATATTTGATGTCTTGCCTGATTCCTGATATTCCCGTTACTCTCGTGAAGTGGTCATACAGGAAAATCCCCACTTTATCGCTACCTCGGAAATGCTGTGTCCCATAACTCTTGTGAAGGCTATAACGCCATGTTCAAGCTCACTTAAATCTTGATAACCTGCCACTGTAGCAGCAGTGACTGATCTAGCAACTGTGCCAGACACTTGTTTTCTTATATAGGTGTTGGCAATCACAGTGCCATATTCTGCCTGATTACATATTTCTATATTTGAATACACATGCCTATACCAGTTTCTTTTGCACTTCAGTGTATTTGCAGATTGAGAAAGTGGTTTTGGCCATCATTTATGTTGAGTGGAAGTTACATGTCTACCTCTACGGTACCAAGTTTCAGATAGAACGCAGAATAGCTGCAACACTGTTAAAGTTGTCAAAGGCTCAGAGAGGAGTTCAATGTGCAGCAATAAAAATTTTTGATCATTTTCGCAATAATATAAAATATCTGACAGGTAGGAAAGTAAAGTTTTAAATCAAATTTAGTCATTTCTCCTGGACAACTATTTCTATTCCATTGACAAATTTCTACTTAAAAGTTGGTATCCAGTAAATAAAATAAATAAACTGGTTTTTAAGTGTAGTTGTACGAGTAGGAATAAAATGATAATGTATTCATTAATGGTAACACTAATCATGTATATATATCCCATTAACTTACTCATTCCACATCATTTCAACAAAAGAATCATTCAAGCTATCTATGAAACATGTAACTAACATTTCTTAGTAAATGCACTAATGACATCCGTTACAGAACTACCATGCAACACTCTACAGCCAATGCCCTGTTTCGTTTGCTGTGTGGCACTGATGCCAATTTTGACAGACATGAAATGCTGTGTTTTGCATTGGACATGAATCAGTGGCACACCGCTGGTGGCGGGCAATGTGGCAACAGAGAAAAGTTGAGATTTGCTACTTTGACGGGTGTTGTCCATGGTTTTGGTGTGCCTGACTGAACATTTGCCTAAAGATGTGGACCCAGAGTGGTGTCGTTACTTTTCCCTCAGGCACAAACTTAATGTTATGGAAGGAGTCATGTTGTTAGTTGCGGATGACATGGAGCGTCACGTGGTAGTCCCTCCCACACTCTGGCTCTGCATATTACAACTCGTCCACACTGCACATTGGGGAATGTGCCGAATGAAAGCGTCAGCGCAGTGTCACGTGTACTGGCTGGGCATAGATGTTGCTGTTGAATGACAATCTGCAATTCCTATGTATGTGTGCATAACCAGTCAGCCTCTGCACAGTGTTTTAACCTGTGGGTCCACCCTGATCATCCATGGCAAAGAGTACCCATAGATTTTGCCAGCCCCTTCCAGGGAATGGTTGGTTGTTGGTCATTGATGCCCTTTCAGTTCTCCATATGGTAGTATGGGTATCTACAACATCCTCCATGACCCAGCCCCAGCTACTTTAGTTTCTGCCAATGGACCACAGTTTATGGCTTCAGCATTTCAGGTTTTTTTTATACATAATTATATCGAGCACCTGCCCACCACCCTGTTGCACCTGGTGTCCAATTCAGAAGTCGAGCAGTTGGTCGGTACATTCAAGCAGCTGATGAAAATATTTTGATGGTGGCAAACTCAATGGATGCACTGCCCCGATTCCTGGGCATGTATCAGTCCACCCTTGTCAAGGGGTGTAACCTGGCCAAGATTTTGCACAGGGACTGATTATGACCCTGTCTGACATTCTGCATCCAGCAGAGCAGGCTCTGTGCTCCCACTTCCAGCCATATAACCATGTTGACTGTTACATATGGGCATGCATGTTTAGCTGAAATTCGAGGTGGACAGTGGACCTAGAGAGGCATAGTTGACAATTTGGGGGGGGGGGGGGGGGGGCACAGATGTTTGAGGTAGCAGTCAGCCAGAAGCAGCTGGTCAGCCACCGCAATCAACTCTGCCAATAGCATGACATGCCATTCCCAAACCCTCCTCAGGCACTGATGGGGCAGCACTACTGGACTTATCCAAAAACCATACCGCCCTCTGGGCTTGCTTCTTTCCCCTCCCCTCCACCCTCTGCACCAGTGCAAGGCATCGACAGGAGAATAATGACAAGCAGTGGGAGCCAATGCAAGTGGATCCCTGATCTGTCCACACCTCCTGCTCTACTACTGGTGCCACCCATTCTGAACAATCATGGGACCGTGCATATTCTTGGAATGGGGTGCTGATTGAGGATGGCCTGTTGGTGTCACGTCACCCCCACCACACGTAACCCAACTTGCACCTCTGAGATCTTTATTGGGCCTCAGTGCCTCAGTCCATGCAATTGATGCCACTTTCCCTCTGGACATGGAGGACATGTCGTTTGAGCTATTGGTGGTTATTCTGGTTTCACCATCTACCTGTCCTTGACACAGTTGGCATAGGTCAGGCCACTTCACAACCTACATGCTGTTTAAATGAATGAGAGGTTTTGTATCTGAAAGTGATTTGAATTTCCCACCTAGCACAGACATGGACATGTCAAGAGGTACTAAGGCTGCAAGCAGTCGCTGCAGGCTGCCAGAATAAAGCGAGCCACTGCAGAGATATGCGCATCACATCAAGCCACCTGGTGGTGACTGTCACAGACCCTGTGACCCAAACTTGAAGTTTGGCTCACTACTTGCTGTACTTGGTCGTTGTTTGTATCGCACCAGTTAAGAGCCAAATTGATTTAGTTTGTTCCTGGTCTTGAGTGATTACTGAGTAGGCACAGCTGTATTGCAACACCAACTTCACTGTGTTCTGAACCTGTTAGTGTTTTGTTCATTTCATGAACTCAGTCTATTAAGGACATATAGGGACATGTGTTCATTTCCCCATGGTTCAGTGAACCCACCAGAGCAAGTGATGAAAAGTTTGTACCTACACCACACAGGACACAAGACAAGCTAAAATAATCTTAATACATCATCTTGATGGTGTGTGCTTTTACTTAATAGCTGTGGGTATGTGCCTAATACAAAACAAAATACAATTTTCAAGACAGGTTGGTTGGTTGGTTGGTCACAAAGTATTTCATGGACCACTTCCACGATGTACTGTATTGACACAGAACAAGTCAATTAAATTAATTCTCATTTTACAATGGCTGCATCTTAAGCGTTCATGGCTAAGTTCACAGAAGAGAAAGAAATGTTAAATTCAGTGACAGGAATTAGTATGTTTGGGTTTGGTATTATAAGCTACACATTTCCAAATAAGAATTTAATCTGTGGAGTAAAAAGGATTGCCCAAAATGAATGTATGTCAATAGAGAAAGAGCTTTCTAATTTCTGTTTGTAAATATCTCACAAAATTCATCTATTCATGTTACTAAAGAGTTGTTAAAATTTTGTGCACTCACCATCATCAGCTTCTGCTTGAGATGGGGACATAACAGGCTGTTCGTAGTTATCATCACTTTCTTCCCAGGGACTTACTGAAACAAAATTAATATCCATTCCAAAAACTATCAAAATATTTCAAATAAAATACGTTGCACACTGAACATCAAGCATTTCCTAATAATACAGTCCCACAACATATATTCAAGGTACTTTACCACCATAATAAAAAGAGACACTTGCAACCACCAAAGTGAATATGAGACTACAGGAAGTGTGTACGCATATCACATGTGTGCACACATATGCGTTATTGCTTCATTTTCTCCATGAGTGGGGTAATAGGGGTAGGGCTGCTAGGGACAGTGCAAGCGAAGGAGCAGTAGTACAGGTGAGTAAGGGACCAAAAGAGGCAAGAGTGGGAAGAGAAAGCTAGTTTCAGGGAAGGAATGAGAACAAGGAATTACAACAAGGAAAGGAGGAGCAGCAGAAGTTAGTGGAATATATGAGATTTGAGGGTGGGATGGACATTAACACCAGTGCACTAAATAAGAGCTGCTGGAGGAGAGTATCCAGATGGAATGAGTTGAAAAACAGCTTATCAATTTAACATCATCATGCAAAGTAGCATGCTCAGTAACAATGTCATCAAGTTTACAAATGGGTATCGTTTGTCAGTAGTGACTGTTAACAGGAACACCTGGTTAATGATTCACGTCATTGTTGCAGCAAATTTGGTGAGTGAGATGGCTACTTCTCATAGGCCTGTGTGTTCAACAGATGTTTCTCATTTTTAGAGCACGGCGAAAAGTAGACTGTTTTAGGGCATGTCAAAAAGAACAACACGGCCTAATAGGGGGTAAAGTTCAACTGACCCAATGCTTGGTGACCCTCTGCAATATGTAGATGTGGTTGTATGCTGCATGGTCACCAGCTAGCATTTTAGCATCCACAGGCAGCATGGCTGAAGGTAGGGATATGATGACAGGCAACAGTTATTAGCTATCGAAGTGCTGATATTTTGATGCAGGTCTGAGGATTCATCAGTACTAATCAAAATGAACATACAGGAGGACACTCCATGAACAGAAATGGCTCAAATTAAAAACTGATAACAATGCGCTGAGTTGTGAAGCAATGTTGAGAGGAGTGCCTTAGTCCTACGCCCACAACCAGCCCCCAGGTGTCTGCAGGGGAGGGGTTGTGACATACTGTAGCCACACGTGTTAGCTGAAATTTGTCCTTTGCTAAGAGCAGTTGCACTTTCTTTTCCCTAGATGACATATATCATCCATGCGACCTTTCACGTAAATATTTTTGACTTGATGTATTCCTTCAGTATTTCACTTACTTAACACTTTTTAGTACTCATTACATCATATTAAATATTTTAACTGTATTTCTCTCTCTTTTTTAGTTATTTTCTTGTTTTATTTCAGTAAACCAAAGTTTCCATTATGGCAAAAGGCAGTTCAGACCATAACATTTGGATAAAGTGGCTGGAGGAATGTGATTCAGACGAAGATGTGAAAATTCAATCACATAATATAATAAGCCACTTATCGGGGCCAAAAGACAAAGCTAAAGATGCTAAAACAAAAATAGATGCATTGCAACTATCTGTTGATGATGGAATAATCAGTATCATTACAAAATATACAAATCTGTATATTCCAAAAATTAAGAATAATTTCTCCAGAGACAGGAATGTTCATCTCACAGATGAAATTGAAATTAATGCCCTGATTGAAATTATTTTTCTTATTGGTTCTCGCCATTGTAGCAGAATAAGTACTCAAAAAATGTGGGATAACTCCAAAGAATGTGGAATAGAAACTTGCTACACTACTGGCCATTAAAATTGCTACACCAAGAAGAAATGCAGATGATAAACAAGTATTCATTTGTCAAACATATTTTACTAGAACTTTCACGTGATTACATTTTCACGCAATTTGGGTGCATAGATCCTGAAAAATAAGTACCCAGAACAACCACCTCTGCCCGTAATAACAGCCTTGATATGCCTGGGCATTGAGTCAAACAGAACTTGGATGGCGTGTACAGGTACAGCTGCCCATGCAGATTCAACACGATACCACAGTTCATCAAGAGTAGTGACTGGCGTACTGTGACGAGCCAGTTGTTCGGGCACCATTGAACAGACGTTTTCAATTGGTGAGAGATCTGGAGAATGTGCTGACCAGGGTAGCAGTCTAACATTTTCTGTAACCAAAAAGGCCTGCAACATGTGATCGTGCATCATCCTGCTGAACTGTAGGGTTTCGCAGGGATCGAATGAAAGGTAGAGCCACGGGTCGTAAAACATCTGAAATGTAACGTCCACTGTTCAGAGTGCCGTCAATGCGAACAAGAGGTGACCAAGATGTGTAACCAATGGCAATCCATACCATCACACTACGTGATACGCCAGTATGGCGATGACGAATACACGCTTCCAATGTGCGTTCACCACGATGTTGCTAAACGCGGATGCGACCATCATGATGCTGCAAACAAAACCTGGATTCATCCGAAAAAATGACGTTCTGCAATTCGTGCACCCAGGTTCATTGTTGAGTACACCATCACAGGCACTCCTGTCTGTGATGCAGCGTCAAAGGTAACTGCAGCCATGGTCTCCGAGCTGATAGTCCATGCTGCTGCAAACGTCGTCGAACTGTTCGTGCATATGGTTGTTGTCTTGCGAATGTCCCCATCTGCCGACTCAGGGATTGAGACGTGGCTGCACGATCCATTACAGCCATGCAGATAAGATGCCTGTCATCTTGACTGCTAGAGATACGAGGCCGTTGGGATCCAACACGGCATTCCATATTACCCTCCTGAACCCACTGATTCCATGTTCTGCTAACAGTCATAGGAAATTGACCAATGCAAGAAAACAGAGGTGCTCTTCAAATAAACACTAACAAATACAAAACCTAAAGTAAATTTTATTGGAGAAATTTCAGACTCATTTGAGATTCATAAAGGAGTTATACAAGGTGATAGACTATCTTCAGTCTTTTTCAACTATGTTCCTGAAAAAGTCATGAGACAATGGAAGAAGAAATTGATAGATACTGATTTCAGAAGTGGAATATAAATTGGGTGTAAAATGGATAGAGGTAATGACAAACACCAAAACAGCACTGTCACAATTAAGCACAAAGAATGGAATCTCAGAAGAACAGACAAATTTTTGTATCTATGAGATGGAGGAGAAAAAGAAATCATCAAAGCAAAATTACTTATAACAAACTTAGAATTTAACTTCACAAAAGAGGGTTGCAATAAAATAAGTCATTCTTCGGAAAAGCAAAAGTTCATCCTTACAACAACAAAAAAAAGGAGCAATCAGAAAAGAACGATTTTGAGAAAAATATTAGGAAGAAACATTTGAATTAATAACTTCAAAGTATATAACTGTATAGAAAATATTACAGACAACATTAGGAGAATGGTAACATTGTGCAGGAACATTCAAAGAATGAGTCCTAGCCAACTGATTAGAAAAATTCTACAGCATTTTAGAAAATTGAAATGGAAACTGGCTTAGAAAGGTGCATACGACCTACAACAAATTGGCCTAAGTCAGAAAGAAATTTAACCAATCAAAATATAAAAACCAATTTAAGACTCAAAAGGCTAAAAAATACAGGGAAGAAACAGTCCACTCTGCCTTGAAAATCATATCCTCTTCATTCTGAGAGCATCCCTCACCAATCTTCAGGTTTTCTTATTACGTAGCATATAAAGTGAGATTCACCAAACATGACTGACAACACTTGCAGTGCCTGTCTCTTCACACCCTTTTCATCTGCTGAGTTTCCTTACTTGGTTGGTGACATACATTGTGTATCCTTCATCCCTGGAGTGTTCATGTCTAGTGCTAAGGACATTCCATGTGAATGCAGAGCACAGATCCAAAATATTATACTGTGGGATATAACTTTGAAAGTATGCAAAGTAAATAAGCTTTTGTCTTTCAGTGTCTTAGCCAGAGGACATTATTGTTATAATGAAGATTGTAACATTTAGATTTTGCACCAGATCCTGAGAGGACTTTTTGCCAGTTCTCAGAATTTGAGCATTCCACTTCCTTATTATTTTACCACATACGACAAATTTCAGTACTTCAAGTCTAAAATGTCAGAAACTGTAAGTAGTGCGCCTTGCAACAGTTAAGTGCACATCTGTTTTCTGTAACATTATTGAATGTTGTTCACTACCTCATTTGCTATATGATTAACACTGTTTTCCACTTGTTTCACAACATCGCTTGTGTCACCTGCAAACATATACATATCTAAATCAATTTTCATGTTTACAGACAGATGACTGACATCATTTACCATGAAAAGCAAAGATCCCATAACAGAGCCCTGTGGCACCATACACTTTACAGCACATTATAAGATTCTGATCTGTTCTCTGTTTGTTGACACTGGATCACTTTTTTCCCTCCTTGGTATGAAATGAATCATTATTCGACTTTCCCCATAATCACATAATGTCCCAACTTATGTTAAGTATAGCATGGTCCACAAAAATAAATGATTTTGTTTACTCTAAAGATGACACCTGCTATCCTAAACTTAACATTTAGCACTGCAAGTGTCTTACATACAAAAAATATTTGCAAATTCTGTTGATGCTCTTTCTCGAAGCCATGTTACACGTCTGCCAACAAATTGTCTGGACACTAAAAACCCAGTTAACCAAACTTATCTCAACTGAAATCCTAGTTACCTGAGGGGAAAAAAAAGACCGTACTCATGGAAGTAATTCAAGGTGAAAGTGCACTTGCAGCAGTTAGTTGGGAGAGGTGAATGCTTGACCTTGAGTAACATCCCCACCAACTGACTCAGCTGTCCCAACAAAGCTACACTGCCCACTATAGTGAATTTGAGTGATTGTTTCTTTCCAGTGCATATGTATTCCCACATTTCACTACAAAATATTATGTACAGTATACTGTATGATAATGTACTGTAATCCTATAAATGTTATTTTATCTTTAATAAACAAGATAAGTGTAGCCTATAAAGGGATATTTGAATATGTTTGACCTTCAAAGCTTTTCAAAACTGCATACTGTAATTGCAATACAAAATCTTGTAGTACTTATTAGATTTTCATCATCTAACCAAAAAGATTGTTTTCAAAAATGGGATTCACCCCTTTAAGTCAGTTAACAGTGGTTTTATTGTGCTCACTCACACATTGCTTTCTCAAAACAAAACTTTTGAAAACACCTGTAGCAAGGATATTGGTATGTAATTGACTTCATTACTTCCTTATCCCTTTTATACACTGGTTTTACAAATGAGTAATTCAGTCTGTTAGGAAACCAATTTCAACACATTGTGCAGGTGGCAGAGTACAGAATTGATGTATGGTGCACCAATCACCATACAACTACCAAATATTTTGCCATAACCATATGACACTTTATTCTTCATTGATTTACTAATTTATTCAGTTTCCTCCTTGCTTATTTCCTATAGCTGCATGTGGTACCAATGTGCTAGAAGACCAGTTTTTAAACATTCTGCATTCTTGCATATACCAATTACATTTTTATTGACTTTGAGAGCTAGTGACTTGCCTATTAATCAGAACAGTCTATTCCAATAAAAGGACTGCTATTGCCTCAGAATTTGCCTTTCATCAACAATGAAACAGTGATTTGCTACAACCCTTACTTTGTTGCATTGACACCAGTGTTTAGCCATGTGTTTTCTCCATTTAAAGACTACACTTCCCAGTGCCTACAATGTAGTTCCTGACTTTATTAGCAATGATGCCAGTGACCAATGTACACACTTTAGTGGTCTCCAAAGCTATTCCATAACTACATCCACATAAAAAACCTTGAAGGCATGCTTTGGTTTCCTCTCATTTGATTGTTGTATCAGAAGATGTCTACTTTACTAGTCAACAACATCAAAAGTGTCAAAAAAGTTTTATGAATATTTGGGTAACATCAGCTTCCTCAAATGTATAAATTAAGGGTCAGTAGAATATAACTCTGGGATAAGACAATGGTGACAATTAGTAATGACACAGTGCTCCTTAGAGCACACTGGAGTGCTGGCCGGATGGTGTCATCATGAAGCATGAAGGAATCACAGTCGGCAAATGCCTCGTGGATGAATGTTCTCTGAGAGGGGTTATATGCTGTTTCAAAAATTTGATGACAGCAGGCAGATCCATAGCCGATATGAACTGTAGCAGGAGTATAACATCTGCCAGCAGAATGAGTGCTTCATCATATACGAATTGTAGAATCATAAAGGCTCTCATTGATAGGTCAGGAGTGCACTACACAAAGGAAGCAGCTACTCGAATAGCACAGAACTTGTACAATGCACATGAAGATTTCTTAGTCTAGGTTGTAGATTGAGGTACTCTGATGAATAGACTGTCAAAATTTTGTCAGTAAATTCTCAAAGTATTCGTAACAAAGTTCTCGCATTTACTGCCCTCCAGGAAATTTCTCATGCTCAAACTATTCACAGGTCTGAAAGCTGACTGAAATCTGAAGTAGAAAGCTCTAAGAGATTTAGTGGTTCACAGAACATAAATCAAAAAGACAGATTAAACAAAGAAAGCTAGGACAGTATTTTTGCAGTGGATCAGTAGTTTTTAGCACCCTACTTAGACAATCAAGTTGACATTATTTGATTTCAGTAAGATGGATGGAGAAGAATTATGAACAAAATTTAAATGGATTGTAATACATGCTCTGGAGGAACATGTGCCAAGAAAAGATCTACCATGGCTTAACAACAAAATCTGGAAAATGCTGAGGAAGCAAAGGCTGTTGCAGTCTCAGGTCAAATGAGTACATGTAAATGATAATAGGCAAAAGTTATTAGAAATTATGTCGCTGTAAAAAAGTCAATGTGTGAAGCGTACAACAACCATCACTGTCATACCTCAGAAAAAGATCTTGTTGAGAACCAGAGAAAATTATGGCCCTACATAAAATCACTAAGTGGGTCTAAGGCTTCTATCCTGTCACTTCTTGATCAATCTCTTGTGGCAGCAGAAGGCAGCAAAAGGAAAACTGAAGTTTTAAATTTCAGTATTTAAAAAACCATTCATGCAAAAGAATCATACAAACATAATATCATTTGACCATCACACAGACTCCCATATGGAGAGCTTAGTAATAAGCATCCTTGGCATAGAGAAACAACTGAAAGAGCTGAAAGCAAAGAAGTCACCAGCTCCAGATGAAATGCCAACTTGTCTTACAAAGAATTCTCTGCAGCATTGGCCTCTTAATGAGCTTTCATTTATCATGAATTTCTCACCCAGTGCAAAGTCCCAAGTGATTAGAAAAAGCACAGGTGACTCCTGTATATAAGGAAAGAAAAAGAACAGACCCATAAAATTACTGACTAATATCTTTAACAGTGTTTTTCTGCAGAATTCTTGAACATTTTCTCAGTTTGAATATAATAAACATCCTCGAGACAAAAAAGCTTTTGTCCACTAATCAGCACGGTTGTAGAAAGAACCTCTCATCCAATACTTGGCATGCCCTTTTCTCAAACGATATCCTGGAACCATGGGTGAAGGGCAACAGGGAGGCTCCATATTCTTATATTTCTAACAAGCATTTGATACAGTGCCCCACTGCTGACTGGTAATGAAGGGGCAAGCATATGGAATAGGTTCCCAAATATGTGAGTGGCTCTATGACTTCATAAGTAACAGAACCCAGTACCAGTCCTCAATGGCAGGTATTCATGAGAGACAAGGGTATTTGGCACACACAGTGAGTCATATTATTGGTGTGATGAATTCCAGGTAGATCTAAATGTAGAAAAATGTAAGTTGATGGAGACGTGTTGGAAAAACAGACCTGCAATGTTCAAATACAGCATTAGCAGTGTGTTGCTGGACACAGTCACATCGATTAAATATGTGGGCATAATGTTGCCAAGTGATATGAAATGGAATTGGTATGTAAGGATTGTTGTATGGAAGGTAAATGGTTGCCTTCAGTTTACTGGAAGATATTTAGGAAACTGTGGTTCATCTGTAAGGAAGACCATGTGTAGGAAACTACTGCAACATACTGTTGAGTACCACTTGAGTATTTGGTATCTGTACCAGGTTGGATTGAAGGAAGACATCGAAGAAATTCAGAGGTGGGCAGCTATATTTGTTACCAGTAGATCTGAACAATATGCAAGAGTTACACATATGCTTTGCAAACTCCAATGTGAATCCCTGGAGGGAAGGCAACATTCTTTTGTGGAACACTATTGAGAAAATTTAGAGAACCGGCACTGGGAAGCTCACTGCAGAATGATTCTACTGTTGACAATGTAAATCGTGTGTAAGGACCATAAAGATAAGAGAAATTAGGGCTCATGTAGATGCATATAGACAGTAATTTTTCCCCCTCACTCTATTTGCAAATGTAACAGGAAAGGAAATTCTTAGTAGTGGTACAGGGTAAACTCCATTATGCACCACAGGGTGGCTTACAGAGTATGTATGCATGTATATGCAGAATGTAGATGTAGATATGACCTCCACCAGGAAGGCATCAGTGTCATCCTGGTGTGTGGAGTAAATGTCCATCGGTACCCAGGGAAGAGTCTCGGTCCACTGACCTCCATAGGACATGAGGGCAGCTTTCAAAGTATAATGTCAGCATTTGAAGAGACCATTGCTTTGTTGGTGGCATGTGGAGGTACAGTACCGACAAATGGAACAGATATTACATAGTTCATTGAACAAAGTCAATTCAAATTTATGAGCTGGACTGGTGCTCATAGAGGCCAGGAAACCAATACAAGAGATCCAATTATTGACGAAAGCCCGGCTGTCAATTCTGCTGCAATGTCTCTAAAGAGTTCAGTCTCTATGCACCACATGACGCCATCAATGACCAAGAGTATGTATTAGTAGCCTTCAGACTTGGGTAGGGCCTTATCAGATTGAGGAGTACAGTTTGAAACCATCCTTTTGGTATCTCAAACTGACCAAATGACATATTGTACTATGTCCCACTTTCTTTAGTTGACAGGCCACACATTCATGTGTTCACCCTATGTAACCAACTGTTACATTAGGCCACACAAAGCATTCAATGACAAGTTGTGTCAATGGGCAAATGAAAAGGTGTGACAAGTTGTGAAACTATTCAAAGATGAACTTCTACAGTGACTTGGGAACAAAGAGTAAAGTGCAGTTTTGTGAAATGTCACTAAAGATTTGTTAAATTTGCCCAGAAATGGGTAACATTCCAGCCATAAGTTGGTTATGTTGTCGATGAGTAAATACATGAGTTGTTGATATTGTAGCTGTGCCTCTGCAAATTTGCTGTAGTCTGTCTGTGCAGAGAGGATGTTGATGCATGAGGGGCAGTTTGTGACAATGTTTTTCAAGCCATGCAGGTGTCTTAACATCAGTCATGAGCTGTGCTGCGTAACTGAGTGGGTGGAATCATTGAGGGCACATATCTGTCAAAGGATTACAGATCGAGTTTGCTAAAGCTCAATGGTCAGTGACAATGGCAAGTGGTCTGCCTCACACAGTGTCTTTGAACTGACAAACCTCTTAGCACACTGCCAGTAGTTCATGACTGCAGGGCAACTACTTGCACTGTGCAGCAGGAAGTAAAGTGGAGAAGCTGCTGTATGCCTGCCACTTCTTGTTGCAGAACTGCTCCAATAGTGAAGTCACTCATGTCGTCAATATTCGTGAGTTGAGTATGTGGATTAGATTAGATTAGATTAGATTAATACTTGTTCCATAGATCATGAATACGACACTTCGTAATGATGTGGAACGTGTCAGGTTAATAAAAGATGTCTGTACAAGAAATTACATTACACAAAATATTGCATGACACTAATGATTAAGTTAGTTTTTTTCCCTCCCTTAATTTATATCTAAAAATTCAGCCAATGAGTAGAAGGAGTTGTCATCTAGAAATTCTTTTAATTTATTTTTAAATGTTAGTTGGTTATCTGTCAGGCTTTTGATGCTGTTTGGTAGGTGCCCAAAGACTTTTGTGGCAGCATAATTTACCCCTTTCTGTGCCAAAGTCAGATTTAACCCTGCATAGTGAAGATCATCCTTTCTCCTGGTGTTATAGGTATGCACACTGCTATTACTTTTGAATTGGGTTGGATTATTATCAACAAATTTCATAAGGGAATATATATACTGTGAGGTTACTGTGAGGATCCCTAGATCCTTAAATAGATGTCTGCAGGATGACCGTGGGTGGGCTCCAGCAATTATTCTGATTACACGTTTTTGTGCAATGAATACTTTTCTACTCAACGATGAATCACCCCAGAATATGATGCCATACGAAAGCAGTGAATGAAAGTAGGCATAGTAAGCTAATTTACTGAGATTCTTATCACCAAAATTTGCAATAACCCTAATAGCATACGCAGCTGAACTCAGACGTTTCAGCAGACCATCAATGTGTTGCTTCCAGTTTAACCTCTCATCAATGGACACACCTAAAAATTTTGAAAATTCTACCTTAGCTACAGACTTCTGTTCAAATTCTATATTTATTACTGGAGTTGTGCCATTTACTGTACGGAACTGTATATACTGTGTTTTATCAAAATTTAAAGAGAGTCCGTTTGCTGAGAACCACTTAATAATTTTGTGAAAAACATCATTTACAATTACATCACTTAGTTCTTGGTTTTTGGATGTTATTACTATACTTGTATCATCAGCAAAAAGAACTAACTTTGCATCTTCATCAATGTGGAATGATAAGTCATTAATGTATATCAAGAACAGTAAAGGACCTAAGACCGAAGCCTGTGGGACCCCGTGCTTGATAGCACCCCAGTTTGAGGAATCAGCTGTTGTTTTAACATTACACGAACCACTTATTTCAACTTTCTGCATTCTTCCAGTTAAGTATGAATTAAACCATTTGTGCACTGCCCCACTCAAACCATAATGATTTAGCTTATCTAAAAGAATTCCATGATTTACACAATCAAAGGCCTTTGAGAGATCACAAAAAATACCAATGGGTGATGTCCGGTTATTCAGAGCATTTAATATTTGATCAGTGAAAGCATATATAGCATTTTCTGTTGAAAAGGCTTTCTGAAAACCAAACTGACATTTTGTTAGTACTTTATTTTTACAAATATGGGAGGCTACTCTTGAATACATTACTTTCTCAAAAATTTTTGATAGAGCTGTCAGAAGAGAGATTGGGCGGTAGTTGTTGACATCCGACGTATCCCCCTTTTTATGCAATGGTTTTACAATGGCATATTTCAGTCTATCAGGGAAAACACCCTGCCCCAAAGAGCTATTACATACGTGGCTGAGAATCCTACTTATCTGTGGGGAACAAGCTTTAATTACTTTGCTGGAAATGCCATCAATTCCATAAGAGCTTTTACTTTTCAGTGAGTTTATTATTTTACTGATTTCAGAGGGAGAGGTTGGTGGAATTACAGTTGTTTCAAACTGCGCAGGTATGGCCTCTTCTATTAATAGCCTTGCCTCTTCTAGTGAAGATCTAGATCCTATTTTCTCCACAACATTTAAAAAATGATTATTCAAAATATTTTCAATTTCTGATTGTTTGTTAGTGCACTTGTCATTCAGTTTTATTGCACTAAAGTCTTCCTGTGCTCTTGGTTGCCCTGTTTCCCTTTCAATAATATTCCAAATTGCTTTAATTTTATTATCAGAGTTACTGATCTCAGACAAGATACACATGCTTCTGGACTTTTTAATAACTTTTCTTAGTACCGCACAATAGTTTTTATAATATTGAACAATTTCGGGGTCAGTACTCCCTCTTGCTGTTAGATACAGTTCTCTTTTACGGTTGCAAGATATTCTTATTCCTTTAGTTAGCCAAGGTTTTTTATATGTTTTCTTGGAATTATGTTTAACTATTTTCTTGGGAAAACAATTTTCAAATACCCTTAAAATGTATTGTGAAATAAGTTATATTTCAAGTTTGCATCGGGTTCCTTATACACTTCATCCCAGTCTAGCTGCTGTAGGCTTTCCCTAAAGTTTGCAATATTTATATTGTTAATTGAATGCACTGCTTTGAAAGTCTGATTTATTATACTGCAATATTTATATTGTTAATTGAATGCACTGCTTTGAAAGTCTGATTTATTATACTGCATGGAGCTATGTCATGTACTGTAACAAGCTGTGCACTATGATCTGAAAGACCATTCTCAACAGGATAAGCATTTATGTCCTTAAACTTATCTTGGTCTATAAAAAAGTTATCTATCAATGTACTGCTGTTCTTTGTTATCCGAGTAGGAAAATCAATGACGGAGCTCGAATTGAAAGAACTGAGTAATACTAAAAGGTCATTCTTCCTATTACACTCTTTCAGGGAATCAACATTGAAATCCCCACAAATGATAATTTGCTTCCCCCTGTCTGACAGATAGCACAACAAAGCATCCAAGTTTTCTAGAAATAGCTGGAAATTCCCTGTGGAAGTGACTGTGCCAGTGTTGTGGCTTGCATGAGACAGTCCTATTTATTTGGATGCATGCTACATGTGAGGGATCCACTCAAGCTTATGTTTACTGGTAGTATTCTTGCCTGCGAGAACTTTTGTGAGTGGTGCCTTATTGGTGGCTGCATGAGGGAGACGGCACCAACAGAAATTACCATATTTACCTGAGCATCACATGACCCTCTTTTTTAAGATGCTCCTTGAGTGAAAAAAATATATTCTGTCTAATCAAAATTAGAAACTCGTTTTGACATAAGGTATCTACTTAAAAAGTTACCATTACACCATTACACCTATTCTAAACTTAGTCATTTGTTCATTGTCTACATTCTGATAAGACAAGGACTGATAAAATGAACTGAAAGATACTTTTTACATTAATTTTTATCTTTACTGCCTTTTTTTGTTTACTTAGCCTGCCATCTGTGGTATCACTAGTTTTAATCATCATCATCATCATCATCATCATCATAACAAGACAGCTGTGGAACTTACACCTTTGTTGCTACAAATATTTGGCTACATATGTTGTGATTTCTGAGATTGTGGTGACGGTGGGACCTGAGACCACACGTAATGAACTTCCTTCTATACTGCTATGAGAATGTACCAATGTCTGTTGCTTCCAAACATATAGTCTGCCTACCACTCTCTCACTGGTTGTGTTGAACCAGCAGCTGACACACACCCTATCATTCCCTTCATACCTCACAGGGAGCATCAACAACATTACTGCACAAAGTATGAAAGCACATCACGAGCCCCAATCTGGACTTTGAGCATCTCGTGCAGAAATGTCTGATATTGTTAAGTATGTCTCTAATTTTAAAGTCTTTTGATTCCAAGTACAAATGGATTTGAGCAAACTGCAGTTTAAACATGGTACATGTTCATAAAAGGCCAAAGTTTGCAGTACACATATCCATGGTTAGCAACACCATGAAATCTGTTGCCTGCTCACTGCTTCAAACCCCATGGTCATTGTAGTTATCTGAAATGGTGCACTGTTCCTGCCTTGAACCCATCCAAAGTGCCGTACTTGAGCAATAGTGAAACATGCACTGCATTATTTTCTAGGGTACAGGCAGGTCATATGTAAGTATGGCAACTAATACATAAATCAAAGATCACAATCACTATTCAGTTCAATTCTGGAACTTTTGCTTGTTCTGCAATCTAGTGATGTCTGTTGGTACTGTCTCCACCATGGGTCTTTCCACTGTAATTTATTCTTGTGCTAAAAATTGCAGTTAGTTGAATGTGATTTAGTTAGTTTGTTAGACATTTAATTCTGAATTAAATTTCTCTCTCTCTCTCTCTCTCTCTCTCTCTCTCTCTCTCTCTCCATCTTAATGTCACCATCTTGCTTCAAAGCTGCTGACTTTTTCACTGGTATTCTAATACGTGAAAAGTGACCAAATTTCTCATTTTCAACCCACTTTGTAAATCATCACAGTTTCTCAATCCAAATAGAATATGGTTCCGAATCAAGCAGTGGTTTCTGAAAGACGAGATTTTCATCTTTGAATGTTAGGTTTACATACAAAGCACATAAATGTATGATATGTATCCATATCCCTACATGCACGAGAACTTTTGTTGCAGACCTGTTCAAATATAACAAAACCTTGTAAGTTGATAGAACTTAATGTTATTTCCTCCTTTGTTTCACAAAATTGTCATTTTTTAAGCAGGGCATTAGATTGTTGTGTGGCTAGTTCACAGTTTCTTGAATATCCGTTGCACATTACACTAGCGCTGTACGTCAAATGCCACGTGATTGTTCAAGCAAGGTCATTACTGTATTAAGCACTATGGCATACTAGGAAATCTTGAGCCTATTGCAATGAGAGCATTGTTTTCTATGCCCTACCCATCCGAAGTATGTGGAATAAATTGGTAAGAAAGCTTAATAGCCAAAGCTTGTATTAATGTATTAAACAATCTAAAAACATTGACATGAGGAGCAATAGTTTAATCTAATAATATAAGATGATCCCATGTTTTTCCAAATGACAAATTTGGGAAAAAAATCCTTGTCTTATAATTAGTAAACATAATAATCACACCTGGGAAATGATGTAACTCATGGAAGTCCTGTGGTAGTGGCAGTATGCGGATGAGGTCATTTTGCTGTGGTGTAGGGCGAATACAGCTGCACTGATGACGTGTCCAGGCTGCTGAAGTTGGCATTTGTCATCATTTAATCACTACACCATTGACAGCGAGCACGTCAAGAATTTGTTTAAGATGCAGTTTATGCATTTCTTGAGTAGAGGAGAAGATGAGAATGTCATCCAGGCAGAAATAGCAAAATGGAGGTCTTAACAGAACACTGTCAATAAACTGCTGCCAAGTTGTGTTCTTGAGGCTGCATGGCATACATAAAAATTTGTATAAACCAAAAGGTGAGATAATCCCAGTTCTATGGATGTCCTTTGCACTCCTCAGTATCTGGAAGTATGCGTTCTTACAGACTAAGATGCTGAAAATTGTGGTGGCAGCAAGGTAGTGGATGAAGTCTTGTATGTTCAGTATAGGGCAACTGTCAATAGCTGTGTAGGCATCAAGAGCTCTATAGTCTCACAAGAGTTGGCAGCCTTGGCACAGATCGCACACACTTAAATATTAAGCTTATGAAAATAAGTAGTTGATTCTATAATAACTGTCAATTAAGTTAACATTACACAATAATGAAGTTATTTAGAGCCTATTTCATATTGTCTATTGAAGGTTCCACTCATTCTAAAGTATTTCCCGGACAAAAAAAAGACCTAAGGGCCATTTTCCACGTACTTGAGGTGTATGTTTCCATGCAAATTTAAGACATTTATGTAAGTATGGAATGAAGAATTTAAGCTGTTTTTGTCATATATATATTTAGTAGTGCAGTATCTACTCTGGGGATTAAAAATTTATTTCTTTTCAAAATGCATTAAGTCAATATCGTGCATATGCGATCTTAGGCCTAATTTTTCGGGTACACAGGTTTTGAGCTTTAACATTATTTTAAGTGCATTACATTATTATATTAACAGTATACACATACATATCGGCGGTGAAGAAACAATACCACATAAGTGGCAAAACAAGAATTTTACACAAAAGACAAAAAACTGTCTAAAATGCCTAATACATTTCACAGCAGTGCTAAATTTGCATCGTAGCACTACAAGGAAATACTGAATCAAATAAAAATGTGAAAAATATGCTTTAGAAAGCTTAATTACAGCACATATGCGGAATTGTCTTGGTATTGATGTCATGATCTGTTACTTACGTGGTATTCGTTTGTCAGTCTCCCGGGATGACTTGACACATTTATCTTGGTATTTGGTGCTGAGAAAGCTAGTAAGACATTTTAAATAAATGTACTGTTTACATAGTTTCGATAATGTCTGCACATTTCTTCATGAAAAATGCTAAACGTCACTTAAAGCAGCAACAGAGAATTACACTATACTGATACTCGTAGCACAGTTACCTCCATGATAATTTTCAATCATAAGGAATGTTGTCATAATAACTACGAGAATCTTTAGGAAGAACAGATTTAAGTTGTTGTAAATGATCCCATTTGGATTTCTTGATTTTCAGTCTTTCCTTGTATAGTTTTGGGAAGCAAACATCTCCAAGAATTTTCCTCAAACACCTCGGTAATTCTTGCCACCCCTTGTTGAAAGAGCACTTGTAGTAAATAATACCATTTGGGCAGTAGTGTAGCGCTCTCAGATCGGTAACTGTAGGCTCATTTTTTATAGCTCTTCAAGCCTTTCTCTGTGTAGTTGATGAAAAAGGAATTATCTAGGTAATGGACTTCGTATGGCTGTGGCTTTTTTCTCGCTGTTTAGATATCATAGCGTATTGGCTAGGAAGTGCAACTTCACGACCTTTAAGCTTGCACTCAATGGAACTGTGAACTGAGTCACATTCCATCTGAGTATGGACTTTCTTCAAAAACTTTTGTGTAATCAATACTCCAGTATCAATTGCTAATCTTAAAACAGCATTTGATAATATCACATTACTGTTCTAATACGCGCAGCCGTCAGAATACAGAATCACTTGAAAGGGATTTTCCTTAATTGTTCTGGATAGGGTCTCCACGATACATGAGGCAAAACGTGATGCAACCAAATCACCTTGTGTTTCATCGAACCAGTAACATACTGCATCACAACTTTCTAAATTACACATTGTAAAGTTATGAACAGCCAATTTTGTTTTACAATAAACTGTGCTTGCACTTAAAAATGGAGCTACTTCCACGGCCTGCAAGTCCATGGTGTACACTGAGCAGAGCTTCTGTTGGGATTCTTTCTCGTCAGCATCTTTCTGCATCCTTGCCTGCTCTTTCCATTCTGTGTGTTGCTTCCACACGTCTTCACTCAAGTTGCCAAGCCTGTAACTAAAACACAAGACGCACTGGCATTTCTTGGGGTAAAGTAAGCTAATATTACCATCTTCTAAAATCAAGTTGAAGGTAGCCCGACTTAATGGTGAAACCTTCTCCACATGTCATTTTTCCACATAGCTTTTGTTTGGATTGCATAATAGGCTCAAGGTACAATTTCGAGGAGGATTTCCTGCAGTAATGCGACAAAAGTTTCGGAAGAGAGTCCAGGAATTCTTTCATGAAGGTTCTCTCATCTTTCTTCTTCATCTGTTTGATTCAGTCATGACAATTCTTTATCAGGACTCATCCCATGTTTGGAATTACCCAGCCAATACCAGACAGTCCATTCTTTAATCCCAAGAGTATTGAGAAACATCTTTTTGCATACTTTATGTTTCCCCAGCTCATTTTTCAAATGATAAATGAGTGTACCTTTTCTCCTGGATTCACCACTGTTCTTCCCTGGACATTTTGTTGGAATTACATCCACAAGGTTGATAATGTAAACCTTCCTCTGATCCCATGACATCATTTCCCAGAATGTGTTAAATGCTGCCTGCTTATCATCAGCAGAAAACTGATGACACTTCCTATGAACGGATTTCTGGCACTTCTTCAAAGTACATGTTGGACCTAATTTTCGTGCCTCTCTTGGAGTATTTGAGTGCTTTTACCACTTTGACTTCTTTTGTATCCAATATACACCTGTCCTTGCATTCTCAGAATGTTATTGGCATTTTTCTTCCAATCTTCACGATGTGGTTTAAACTGTCACTGCTTACAACACCAAAAAAATCTTAGGCTTCACTGTCAGCATCATTATTGCTCCCATGATCTTCTGATAACTTATCCAGAGTGTTTGGCAAACAATGAGCACCATCACATAGCAATGAGTGTGAAGTACTGTCGTCTCTAGTGGAAACTGTGGCTGTGGTTTCATTTTGAGCATTGTTGGATACAGCCACTGAAGTTTCTAGATGGAAAAATATTTATAAATTAATTTAAGCAGACAAAAATGAAGCTCAAATTCATGTATTCATGAGAACGACAGCATCAGTAATACATTAACAATAATCCCAAGAAAATTTACCTGCATCATTACATGTTGCAGGAACAGTAACCGAGAACTCCTTATACAAAATTAACTCTTCTTTGGTAAATGTAAGTTTAGCATTACCAGTGTTCTTGCCTGTTGTTTGTTCTGCATTTATGGGAGATCTTACAAGAAAGTGGACAGTCTAGAAATCATTTGGCAGAAATGAATAAAGCACAGAACGAGTGAAGTGGGGGCATTCTGATTTATATCACAATAAGACACTAGCGGTGCTACTAATATTCGAAGGTGAATAATAAAACAGTTTTCTTACCACTGTCAGTCACTCTCAGGAATGATTCTCTGCTTTCATAAGCTGATTTCAGGTGGGAAACAATTTCTTCTTCAGTAAAAAGATCATCATCTATATCACTGTCCATTATCACGAATGAAGTTACAAGCATGGAACCAGCTTTGAGCACTGTTAAATAAGTAATAAGGCAGTAACAATGTGCTATGTGGCTGCGCGCGCTTTTGTATTTATGCGGTATTGTTTACAGTTTCCATAGATTGTAGATATGCGATATTTAATTCTCTACAGTTCCGCGGTATTGCAATCTATTTATTTGCTGTGTCACATACACAGTATTGTTTTAGATAATTTTTTCATGGTAGATAATTAAAAATTTGGCATCATGGTGTTAAGAGCAGATGTGTGTACGGTCAACGACATCATCTGACTGAAAAACGGAAAATCAGCAAATTGTCAGTTACGCGATATTGTTTCCTCATCGACGATATATTAGTGTTCCACATAGCTTTTGTGATCTGCAGTTATTAGAATATTACCATTATTGTCCAGATAAATTTTGTGAAAATATTGTAGACATCCATGAGCAAGAAGGCTGCCAAAGGGAAGTTAGCTCTGGGGTTCTATGGAGTGGTAGTGACAGATGGCTACATTAGGGGGAATGTACTGGCATGGCAATTCGGGAAGCAAATGAGTCTCTTCCATGGTATTGCTGAGTATATTCAAGGGGTAGAAAAATAGCAAACTAGAAGGGAAGATTAGAGCCCTTAAGGCTGAACTGAGTAGTGCTAGGGAGGAACTTATGATGTTAAGGGGGCAAAAGGGTCAAGAAAGTTGGGAAGTGGTAGTGAGAAACAGGGACCACAGAATCTGACAGTATCATCACTGGAACAAACAACAGATTTGCCTTGCTCCTTCAGTTAACTAACGAAGAGGCTCAGGCAGATTAAGTGCAGTTAATACTAAACAGACTTTCACCAGGAAATAAACTTTTCAAAAAATTAAATAGAAGGAAAGCTTTGTTGTTAGGTAATAGCCACAGAAGAAGTGAGAGCTAGGTCTTGCAGGGAAATTTGTGGCAGGTACCAGGCCACAAGTTTTGTCTGGCCCAGTGCATGTCACAGTCACGTGACAGAGAGTTTTACAAAGCAGGGTCATGATAGTGGGTGGAGCAGGAAACAGTATTGATAAGGATCAGGGCTACAATATTGAGTATGACCTGGAAAAATAGCATCTGCAGTGAACCATATGAATGTTGTTTTGCTTCCTGCTTTCATACAGTATGATTGGTCCCATCTGAACAGCTCTGTCAGGAGGGTCAATGTGGGGCTAGATCTGTTGCTTCAGGCAGCTACTTTGTCAGGCATAGGTTTGGTTTCTGTTGAAGCTCTTGGTAGGTTGGCCTTCACAAGGAATGGGCTGCACCTCAACAGGAAAGGGAGGGTAAATTGGCTGGGATGAAAGCAAAATCTTTAAAGAAGGAGGGAGGGAGGGGGGGTGGGGACACAAGCTTGTGGGGTACCTCTTGTTTAGGCTAAGATCAGAGTCCAATGATTTAACATTGAATGAAATTAGGCTTAATGAGAAGCTGAGACAGGCAGGTACTATAGGTTTTAAAACATCACAAGATTGTCTTAAAGGCACAGTGAAAAACAATGTTAGTATATTGGATCAGAATATCAGAGGATTAAAAAACAAAGTAGGTGAGCTTCTTGTTTGTTGCACAGATTTAGAAACTGAGAGTGGAATACATGTAATATGCCTGTCTGAACATCATGTAGTCACATATGTGGAAAAGATGGATGTAGGAGGACATAAGTTTTCAGTACATGTATGTAGAGACGCTATGGAGAGAGGGGGAGTTACCATATATGTTAGAATTTATCATAGTGTGAAAAATTTTGGAAGTAAAAAAAAAATGTGTAGAGCAACATATAAAAGCATGTGCATGTGAGCTTAAACTAAATAATGGTACTTTTCTAATAGTAGCTTTATATAGGCCCCCATTGAGAAATTTTCAGCTATTTTTCAAAAACTTCGAGTATTTAATGTGCTATCTGTCAGACAGAGGAGAGCAAATTATTGTTTGTGGGGATTTCAATGTAGATTTTCTGAAAGACTTTGATAGAAAGCTTCACCTTGAAGTATTACTTGGTTCTTTCAATCTGATATCAGTTCCTGATTTTCCTACTCTGGTGGTACAGAAAAACAGCACACTGGTAGACAATGTTTTCATAGACTAAGATAAATTTAATCAAATAAAAACTCTTCCTGTTAAGAATGGTCTGTCTGATCATGATGCACAGCTAGCAACAGTATATGACATAGTTCCATACAGTAATGCAAGACAGTCCTCCAAAATAGTGTGTTCAATTAATAATTTAACAACTGCAGATTTTAGTGAAAGCTTGCAACGGTTAGACTGGGATGAGGTGTACAGGGAACCTGACACTAATTTAAAATTTAACCTGTTTCATGATACCTTAGTGAGTATATTTGAAGACTGTTTCCCTAAGAAAACAGTGACACATAATTATAAGAAACCATCTAAACATCAACAGCTTACTGAAGGGATAAAAATATCTTATAAACAGAAAAGGGTAATATAGATAGAAGGAACAGAAACAGTCTAATATTATAAAAACTGCGGCACTGTACTAAGAAAAAGTTAGTGAAAAGTCCAGAAGTATGAGATTGGTGCCTTTGATAAGAAAATTAAAGGAATTTGGAATATTGTTAAAAGGGAAACAGGGCAACTGAGAGCACAGGGACATTGTACTTCTATCAAACTCAATGAAAAGTTTTTGCTAACAAAAAATCAAAAATAGAAAATATTTTTCATAAACATTTTTAAGTGTTGTAGAGAAAATAAAATCCAGCTATTCATTAGAAAATGCAAGGATATATGTGGAAGAGGCAATACCTACGTAATTTGATAAAATTGATATTCTAACCACCTCTCCTACTGAAATTAAGAAAATAATAAATTCACTCAAAAGTAAAAGCTCACATGGAATTTATGGCATTTCCAACATGGTACTAGAAGCTTTTTCCCAGCAGATAAATAGGGTTCTCAGCCACATATGTAGTAGCTAACTGAAACAGGGCATTTTCCCAGATATACCGGAATATTCTATTGTTAAAGCATTGCATAAGAAAGGAGATAGGTCTGATGCTAACAGCTACTGCCCAATCTCACTTCTGATAGCTTTATCCAAAATTCTTGAAAAAGTAATGTACTCAAGAGTAGCTTCACAAATTTGGAAAAATTAAGTACTAACAAAATGTCAAGTTGGTTTTCAGAAAGGGTTTTCGACTGCCATGTTTAGTTGCTGCACTCTACACTGGGCAAAAAAGAGGACAATATTAGGACGTATCCCATGACTTTTGTCACCTCAGTGTACGAAAGCATCTGGTTTTAGATACTATGTATATTAAGAGGAGGCTTAAGGTGTTCACCTTAAATCTCATTTTCTTAAACTGAGGGCTAAAGATCATGTTTCAGACAATCTGAAGTCGTTGGAAATACCTAATTTTGGCCATCACAGTGCAATTTACCTCATTTCACAGAATTTGCTTTAGAATAGTTGTGGTTCCTCATGTTGACATTCTATCCAAATTCTTGGAGATGTTTGGACGCTGCAGTCCCTAAATTCTCAGAAGTGAACACACATTTTATGCTCTTAACCTCTGTTCATGAGAAATCTTCTGGCCTCACTTGCATGGAATGAAAACTGAATCTAATCCAATCTTTGTAGTGAAGCATCCTTCAACTCTAAGTTACTAATTTTCATTAACACCAGCAAAAATTCCTACAACCAAAATTGCTAGAATAGGTAAACTTTTCCTACTTCTGCAGGTGCATGTTGCAGGTGAAAGTAGTATGATACGATGAATATTGTATGAAATGAAGCCTCCCCAAATGATGATGTTTTAACCGTCAGGTTTCAGGAATTAGAAAAAAGTAATGGAGCATATTCTACACCAAAGTAATGTTGTCCTCAATCTGATGGTCAGTTTTGACATGACAGTGTTTTACTGTGCATGGGGTGTTTGAGACAGTATGCCTTTGCTTTGAACTGACTCGCCCAGCCATTTATAACAGGACTTACAATTTAATATAGACTCTGAACACAGTGCAGCATGGAATTCTCAGAAATTAAAGAAGTTAAGGCAGGTACCAGGTTGAGATTCATTGGGAGAGTCCTTAGAAAATGTAGTCCATCAACAAAGGAGGCGGCTTACAAAACACTCGTTCAACCTTTACTTGAGTATTGCTCATCAGTATGTGATCTGTACCAGGTCAGGTTGACAGAGGAGATAGAGAAGATCCAAAGAAGAGCAGCGCATTTCATCACAGGGTTATTTGGTAAGCTTGATAGTGTTGCGGAGATGTTTAGCAAATTCAAGTGGCAGACTCTGCAAAAGAGGCACTCTGCATCATGGCGTAGCTTGTTGTCCAGGCTTCGAGAGGGTGCTTTTCTGGATGAGGTATCGAATATATTGCTTCCCCCTACTTATACCTCCCGAGGAGATCACGAATGCAAAATTAGAGAGATTTGAGTGCACACGGAGGCTTACCGGCAGTCATTCTTCCCACGAACCATACGCGACAAACATGAAAGGGAGGTAGTGACAGTGGCACATAAAGTGCCCTCCGCCACACACTGTTGGGTGGCTTGTGGAGTATAAAGGTAGATGCAGATTGGTAATGTTCTTTTTGGTGAATATCAAAGTAAGAAAATAACTGTTTATCCAGTTCCAAATGGTCTATCTGGTCATGATGCACAATAAGTTAGGATAAGTAATATAGTGCCTTACAGTGCAGATACTACTCAGTGGGAATTAGTTAGAATAATTAATGACTCCATGACAAATGTTTTTAAGAATAGTTTAAAGAGGTGACCTGGGATGAAATTTATAATCAACCAAATGTTGACATAAATTTTACGTCTATTTCATGATAAATTCATATAGTTATTTGAAAATAGCTTTCTACATAAGCTAATCAGGAAGGACATTAGGCATGCAAAAAAACATGTATCACTAAAGGGATTAAAGTATCTCATGAAAGGAGAAGGAACTTGTACCTTTTGAAAGAGCAAGAACAGATCCTGCAGTAGTTGCGAAAACTACTACGAAAACTACTTAAAATTACTAATTAAAAAATCAAAGAACATGCAAAATTATATAAGAAATCAGTAATTCTGACAACAGACTGAAGGCTATATGGAAGGTAATGAAATGACAGACAAGACAACACAAGCCACAGAAAAGTACAACACCACTACCGAACTGAATGGAAGGGCTGCAAAAGATGAGTCACTGACAGCAAATGTATTTAATAATCATTTGTTAAATATAGTAGAAAGCATAGGGATTAATGTTTAGCTGGATAATTAAAGGGGCCAAACTACTAGGTCATCAGTCCCTTTTTCCTCAAACAGATAAGTCTACATGACTGTAGATCAAAGATGACCTACTGCACAGAACCCAGTGGAGGAGAACCCCAAACTCTACAAAAGGTCATCAAAGGCTAAATAAGAGAGAAAAAAGAAGAAAGGTGGGATATAGGAAGAAAGACAGATGAGATGTCCCATAGAAGCAGCAGCTAGAAGCCACCAAAATCAGAATGCAATGAGAGTACATACATCCCCCACCCTCACAACTTACCAGAGGTACGACACTCAAACTGCCTAGGAAAGACTAGCAATGTGGACAGGGCAAGAAAAGCACAGATAGATACAAGAAGAACAAGTCGAACAGACCACATGAGAGAGGGGATGAATAGTAAAAGGGCAGGCAGGGTAAGGGCTGGGGTGGACCACCAAGCCCAGACAGCTGCAGCCCCATCTGAAAAGAGGAAGCAACAGTGTGTTCTGCCAACACCTCAATGGGTCGATAAGATTAAGTACCCCGTTCTTAAAAAGAGTGGTAAAAGCCCCCTTTGTGAATAAAATGTAAAACTAAATCAGCCACTGAGGCATCATCTCCTAACACCAGGGGCAGTGAGTCTGAGTCCACCAATGGGTGGATAGGTCGGGACAGTCCAGCAAAATGTGAACCACCATCAAATGGGAACCACAACAGTGGGGCAAGTCCTAGCGATGAAGGAGATGACCATGAGTCAGCCAAGTATGGCCAACACAGAGCTGTCAAAGGACAGTACAGTCCTTGTGGGAGGCCTGAATGGAGGATCTTCACAGATTCATAGTCTTGTTTATCACCTGTAGTTTGCTTGATGAAGTCAGAGTGAGCCTTTCCATATTCCACATCCCTAAAACTAGATAGCCTAATACCGATCTGAGGTCTGTTTCCAGAATACCAATCTCAAAAGTCAGCTTACTGTAGCCTGTCTAGCTATTAGCAATTCATTCCCTGGGATCCCAACATGGCCCAGGGTCCAGAAGAAAGGTCACTGAGCATCCATATTGATCAAAGACATATAGAGAATCCTGGGTAGCCATGACCAAGGGATGGCAAGGGTAACACAGGTCGAGAGCTTGCAAACTGCCTGAGGAGTCACTCAGATGAGAAAGTAATCACTGGTGCAGGAATGGATAGGCTCAAGAGCATGAGGAATGGCTACTAACTCCACAGTGAACATACTATAGCCACCCTTATAGAAGCACAGTTCAGTATGTCCTGCATAAGCAGAGTCTACATGACCAGCAAACATCAAGCCATCAGAATAGATGACTTCTGAACCCCAGAACGCAACAAGGATGTAGAAAAATTTGTAGCAGAGGATTTTCGGCTGAACCGAGTGTTTCAGACCACGTGATAGGTCAAGACAAAGCTGTGACCAAGGGATGCACCATGGAAGTGTATGAGAGTGGGCCCAGAGGAGAGGTGCTATAGGGCATAACTGGAATTCAGAGAGGAGTGACTAGATGTGGATTGTAATTATAATTACTGATCTGGGCCACCATTGTGGATGATGGTTTGTGTGTTTGGAAAGAGGATACAGTAGTTCAGATGCTGAGTGTAGCTACGAATGTGTGGCATAATTGACAAGCTACTGTTGGTGCCTGATCCACAATGAAGGGACACCAGCCTCCATGAGTAAGATGTTCACAGGGCTTGTTCAAAAGTCTCTGTCACAAGTCGAACCTGGCACTGGTGAATCATATCCAATTTCTGCAACACAGAGTGTGATGCTGAACCATATGCCAAATTACTGTATCAAGACAAGACTGTATTAGTGCTTTTTAAAGCTGCAGAAGGGGGTGATCTGCACGCCAGTGTATTAAGGTGCAGCCATCGCTTTTCCTTAAGCTGGTGAAGATGGGAAATCCATGTCATCCAAGCATCAAAGACCAGTCCTAAAAAGTGATAAGTCTGCACTACATTGAATATGTGGTCTCTGATGTCAAGTTCTTGTTGTGAGCGAGCGGTATGACATCGACAGAAGTGCATGACATGAGTCTTTATGGCTGAAAACTGAAAGCTATGGGTGAGGACTCATGTCTGCACCTTTTGTGCGTCACCTTCAAGTCGACATTCAGTGACACTCACACTAAATGAGCAATAGCAAAGGCAAAAGTCATGAACATACAAGGAGAGTGGTACTCAGGACCCCACAACTACTGCTACACCATTTAAGGTTACTAAAAACAGAGGGGCACTCAGTACAGAGCCCTGTGGGACAACATGCTCTTGCATATGGGGGTACTGTGGGAAGCACCAACTCATCCCCGTAAATTATGATGTGTCATGAAGTTATGGATAAAACTGGGAGCAGATGATGGACATCATACTCATGTAAGGTAGCGAGAATGTGGTGTTTCCGTGTGGTGTCATTAGCCTTTTGCAGGTCAAGGAAGACTGCTGTAAGATGCTGACATCGGGCAAAAGCTGTTCGGATGGCAGACTCCAGGTAAACCAGATTAGCAATAGTGGAACAACCTTCGCAAAAACTATCCTGGGGTGGAGCCAGAAGACCCCAAGACTCAAGGAGCCAGCATAGCCACTGACTCACCATGCATTTAAGCAACTTACAGAGAACATTTCTGAAGCTAATTGGGCAATAACTAACAATCTCTAGAGGGTGCTTACCCACTTTTAGTACTGGGACAATGATGGTTTCTTGTCATTGTAATGGGAACTCACCCCACTCCAGATGCAATCAAAGATGGCAAAGATATGACGCTGCCAATCCACAAGAGGTGCTTAATAATTTGGTTGCGGATGCAGTCCGGTCCTGGGGCTGTATCAGGGTAGTGAGCTAGGACACTGATGAATTCCCACTTGCTGAATGGAGGATTATATGGCTCCAGGTGACATGTAGTAAAGGATAATTGCTTTTGTTCCACCCACTGTTTTAGGACATGAATGGCAGGTTGATAAAGCTCAGACACTGAGGCTTGAGCATAATGTAGAGCAAAACGTTCAGTGACAGCATCTGGGTCAGTGTAGACATTGCAATTCAAGGTAATACCAGGTATACCTGCAGGTATGTGGTATCCATAGATACATCTCACCTTTTCCCAAACCTGCAAACGAGAGGTACATAGTCCAATGGTTGAAACATACTTTTCCCAGCCTTCTTGCTTCCGCCCTTTTATTAGGTGGCAGACCCAGGCATGGAGCCACTTTAAGGCAGTAAGGTGCTCCATCGATGGTTCTTACATTACGTTAATACTTGTTCAATATGCCATGAATATGAGATTTTGTAATGCTATCGAATGCGTCAGCTTAACGTAATTTTTCTTTACGGGATTTTTTTTTTTCAGTTACTACTTCATGTCTAAAAATTCATATATTGAGTAGGAGGAGCTATCATTCAGAAATTCTTTTAATTTGTTTTTAAATGCTTTGTAAATTCTGACTGGCTATCTGTCAGACTTTTAATGCTATTTGTCAAATGACCAAAGATTTTTGTGGCAGCATAATTCACCCCATTTTGTGCCAAGGTCAGATTTTACGCAAAATAGTCAAGATCATCCTTTCACCAAGTATTGTAGCTATGCGTTTCCCCATTATTTTTGAATTGGGATGGGTTATTAATATCAAATTTCATAAGTGAATGTATGTATTGTGAAGGTCCTGTGAATATCCCAGGTTCCTTAAATCAATTCCTGCAAGGTGATCATGGGTGGTTTCCAGCTATTATTCTTACACACTTTCATGCAGTGAATACTTTTCCTCTTAATGATGAATGATCCCAAAATATGATGCCATATGAAAGCAGTGAATGAAAATACGCATAGTAGGCTAATTTATTGATATATTTACCACCAAAATTTACAATAACCCAACAGTGTAAGTAGCTGAACCTAACTGTTTCAGCAGATCCTCTATGTGTTTCTTCCAATTTAATTTCTCATCAATGCACACATTGATAAATTTTGAATATTCTGTCTCAGCCACAGACTTCTGTTCAAAGTCTATATTTATCTATGGCGTTATTCTATTTACTGTACAGAACTGTATATACTTCGTTTTCTCAAAATTTAGTGAGAGTCCTTTTGCAAAGGAACACTTAATAATTTTCTGAAAGATGTTATTTACCATTTCCTCAGTTATTTCTTGTTTGATGGGTGTGATTACTACACTTGTATCATAGGCAAGAAGAACTAGCTTTGCATCTTCATGAATATGGAGTGGCAAGTCATTAATATAGATTAAGAACAATAACGAACTTAAGAGTGAAACCTGTGGGACACCATTCTTGATACCTTCCCTATTTGAGGACTATGCTGATTTTTTCAGACTATCTGTATTGTTAACTTCAAAATTCTGCATTCTTCCAGTTGCATATGAATCAAACCATTTGTGCACTGTCCCACTCAAACCACACTACTTAAGGCTATCCAGAAGAATTTCATGATTCATGCAGTCAAAAGCCTTTGAGATATCACAAAATACCCCAACTGAGTGACATTTGGTTATTCAGAGCATTTAATATTTGATCAGTAAAAGCAAACACACCATTCTGCTGAAAACCTTTTCTGAAAACCAGACTGACATTTTGGCATTGGAGAGCCCACCGACAATCTCTAATGCAGTTCCTGATGACCACCAAGGTACTGTCTTCTGTCAGGGCAGGTCCAAGGAATATAGGATTGCTAAATCAGCTGCCAAAAGAATAGCTGTATTTGTATTTTGGACTGCCTCATCGATATCTCCATGCGATTGGGAGCCAAGGGTGACACTACAGGTGAAGGCATTCCACTCAACACTGTTGGGAGCCTATTTGGGCAGCCATCCAAGGAAGTGATTCTGAGGGAGGGACTGGAAGATTGGGAAGTAGTCAGTATCACAATAGCCATCATGGATTCTCCAGTGGATGGATGAGAGAAGACAAGGGCTGCAGATTGAAAGGTCTGTGGTCAAGGAAGTTCTGTGCACCACACTGAAGAGTGTGCGGGCACCATTATTCAAGAGCCAAAAGTCAAGTTGTGCCAGGAAGTTTTTGAGGTCCTGACCATGCCCAGTGGTCATATGAGGGGAATTTGAGAAACCAATGCAAACAATCTATTTCAAGATACTTCATCATCGGAAGGGAGCTAAACATTGCAAATGGTAATATCCTGAAATACCCTTACCCTAACAGCCACAGCCTCCAAGGGTGTATAGAGTGGCACAAGTTTGCTATATGGTGTATCCAGGACATACACAAACACTTCCTGATACCCTGTCATAGGTAGCATGATTCTGATCATATCCCCAGTACCCACAAAGGGCAGGGAACCATGTTGCTGGAAATCAAGTCTCCTGAAGGTCAATGAAGAAGGCAGAGGAAGTGCTTAAAAGATGTCATAGCTCAGCCAGGTGGTAGAAAAAAATCACTACAATTCCATTGGAGAATAATGTTGTCGATGTACTGTAAGGCCACGAAGGGACCAAGGAATCAAGTTATGCCCTAGGGTCACCTGCTGCTACTGGTTGAGACATTATGGCATCAACACATACAGGTTCTGAGCTCTGTTGTGCGGTAAGAGCTGGGGTCCCACGGGCTGCCAGACTCTCTTCCTCAGCCACAGGAGTACAACAAACAAGATCCGGTTACATGCGGACCACTGGGATCTCCTCCTTGGAGTATTACTTCTTATATTTCCTGTCCTCAGAGGATTTTGATGATTTCAAGGGCTTCTCTGAATCAGATGATGATGGTCATGAAGCCCAATGACCAGCAGTGTGTGGCTCCTTCAGCCACTTGCTGTTGTCCAATTGTAGATTGCCTGACATAGCAGAAGGAAGTGTTGCAAGTGACCCCTTCCTGGAGATAGAAGCTAGAGGATGGTGATTTGTCTCTGGCTAGGTGGTGGGGACCAATATCCCCAGGGGGTGGGAAGTCAACAAAACCAAAGTAGCAGTGGGGGATACAGCAAGAGGAGAGCCCTCAACTATCAGGGCGGCAGGGATGGTTGAGCAGCCCTGAGCACCCACTATCAGAAGAGTCACAGGTGGGAGTACTGATGCCAAAGGGGCAACAGCTGTAGCGTATGACACTGCTGTACACTCTGGGTGCCACTCCACATACTACTACTTGGTCTCTTTTTAAGTTTGTCCAGAATCTTACATTATAATATTTTCTTATCTTTCTGGAAAATGATGCAATCTGGTGAGCAGGGAAATGGTGCTTTCCACAGTTAACAAAGATGGGAGGGAGGGCACGATGAGTGTTCACATGCAGCAGTCATCCAAAGCAACACAACGGACAGAGTGTACACCTCATTGCTCCAAGTTGGCATTTAGCTCACAATCAGATTGCAAGAGAATGTCTTGGTGAAGAATGATGTTCCAAACCATATTTACACTATTAAAGGGGTTGAAAGACACCGGGTTGTTGCCCAACTTGTTACTAGTGAACAGTGCTCATGACTGGGTATGGATATTGTTTTGATAAAAACTGAATCACTTTTCATTTTATAAATGGCTGCCACTTGCCCAAACTTGTTCTCTATATCCTCTACAAAGAATAAAGGCTTTGTGGCTGAAGAAGAATCAACACCTGTCCTTGTGCAAACCAAGTATTGTGGGGAAAATTTCTCTGCTTGCTGCTTAGCCCTACACTCCTCCCACAGTGTAGCCAAGGAAGGGAACAATTTAGGGTCATATATCTCTGCATTTTACAATGACTTTCATTCCACAAACACTGGTGGGGCCATATGGCCACCAGCCGGAGACAACTTTATCCACTTCATTTGCAACTCATCTGCCATGGTGCCAGCCACACCAGATGGGGGCTCTCCCCATGGGCACCACCCAACTTCAGCAATGGCTACCTGGCCAGTAACCCATCGCATGGAGTCCCTGCGATGGGTTCATACTCCTCAGTGAAAAGGAGGCGTTTTCAGTTCAGGAACCAACAGTGCAATCCCGGCGTGGTCAAGGGGCTACCAGCATACAGGTACATTAACGTACCGCCAACTTCTTCAGCTGAAATTAAAAAAAAAAATAAAAAAAAATATTGGCGCAGAAACAAAAGCTCACCTGGTTTTGATGGTGTTTCCAATAGAGTATTAAAGATTTGTTCCCATATAATAAGCCTGGTCTTATCTGAAGTATGTAATGCATCTCTAAATCAAGGTATTTTTCGAGTGTGTGTGAAATATGCTGTTGTTAAAGCCCTCTTTAACAAAGGTGATATGGGAGATTTCAATAACTATCAACCTGTTTCACTGCTGACAGTGTTTTCCAAAATTTTTGACAATGTGATGTACTCTTTGATAGTATCTCACCTTAGCAACAATAATATCCTCCAAAAAATCACAATTTGGATTTCAGAAGAGTTTATCTACTGAGAATGCCTGTACATGTTCACTCCACCAGATTTTACAAGCATTAAATAATAAAATAGTACTGGTTAGTATTTTCTGCGACCCATCTAAGGCATTTCACTGTGTGAATCACAGTATTCTTCTAAATAAATTGAAGTTTTATGGAATTGTTGGCACAGGCAACCAGTGGATAATTCCTCATATATGTGAATGATATTCAATGTAATATACAACAAGGAGAATTAGTGCTTTTAGCAGATGACACTAGTATTGTAATAAATGCCAGCATACATACAGAAACAGAACAAATGGTAAAGTTCTTGAAAGTATCATTAACTGGTTATCTGCAAATGACCTTAATCTGAATTTTAGGAAGACAGAACACACATGTAGGGATACTACACCAATGATAAGTGTAACACATGGTGAGGAAATAGTAAATAGTGTGGAAGCTTCCAAATTCTTCGGTATCCACATCAATGAGAATTGAAACAGGAAAAAGCACACTTTGGAACTCCTAAAACAACTTACTTCAGCCACATTTGCACGTAGAATCACTGAAAATCTTGGGGAGAGACAAATCAGTAAGTTTGCATATTTTCATTCAATAAGGTCATATGAAATAATGTCCTGGGTAACTCATCTTAAAGAAAGAAAGTCTTTGTTGCTGAAAAATGTGCTGTAAGAATAACATGTGGTGTTCACCCATTACCATCTTGTAGACATCTGTTTAAGGAGTTGGGCAATCTGACTACTGTTTCACAGTATATTTATTCCCTCATGAAGTTTGTTGTAAATCCACTACAGTTCAGAAAGAATGATGATGTACATAATTACACCACCAGAAGGAAAAAACGATGTTCATTACTTCACATTAAGGTTGTTTTTAACACAAAATAGGGTGCACAATGCTGTAACAAAAATTTTTGATCACTTACCCAGTGATACACTATGTCTGACACGCAGCAAAGTAAAATTTGAAAATAAACTGAGACACTCGTTGACTACTACTCATATTCTGTAGGGGAATCTCTATTGTAATGTGTAAAACATGGTGGGTGGGAATTACTAACTCACCTCTGTATATCCTTTTCAAAAAACTTTGAAATGTTCAGCATGTTCAACTAATTTACTCCACAAAGATGACATGCTGAACTGCAGACAGGCACAATGAAAAGACACTTACACATTAGCTTTTGGGCAAAGTCTTCATCTGGAAGGAACACACACACACACACACACACACACACACACACACACACACACACAGCAAGCATATCTCATGCACAAGACTACCATCTCCGGCAGCTCAGACTAGAATGCATTCTGGTCCGAGCTGCTGGAGATGGCAGTCATGTGAGCGTGAAGTGTGTTTGCTTCTGTGAATGAATATGTGTGTGTGTGTGTGTGTGTGTGTGTGTGTGTGTGTGTGTGTGTGTGTGTGTCCTTTACTGATAAAGGCTTTGGCCAAAAGCAAATGTGCAAGTGCTTTTTTGTTATGCCGGTCTGCTGCTCAATGAGTCATCTTTACAGTGAGTAGCAACATATCTTTCCGTTTTATTGTTGATATTCTAACCTGGATTTTCCATTATTTAACTAACTAAAGCCTTCAAAAAAGTTGACAGTGTGGACGTAGAGGTCTTCCGCAGTAAACAGCCAGATGAAATTGTTCCCAGGTCTGTATATTTATACCAGTTGTCTTCATGATGTATTTCAGCTATCCATAAAGCCTACTGCCAGAGAATAATTCACCATAAAGGATTCAGTGTGGAAGTCCCTGGTATCACTTGCACAGTGAACACTGTTTAACTGTCTCAGTTAATGAGACTTGTTTCAATACCGTTTAGACGCACTTCTTGAGAACCACAGTGTTCGGCTCGTAGTCCTCCCACCTAATGTTCAAGACGCATCAATTTTTGCTGGTGGAGCATTCGTGCTTTTTGGCTTTTTGATATCACAATGATAGTGTGACCAAGTTTCGTGACCAATTTTCACAGCCATACAGGAGCATGAAAATGACAACAGCTCTATACACCATGAGTTTGGTATGCAGCTTTTGGTATTTATTCATAAAGAGACTGTGAATTAACTGACCGAATGCCACATGGGCAGCCCCAATCCTTTGATCAGCGTCCTGTTCACATGTTCACTGTTTAAACAAGGTGCTCCCAAGGCATGGAAAGTGATGAATCTGCTCCACTGTCGTGTCTAATCCTGGGGCAGGCTTTGCAAGTACCTTCATTTTTTTCCCACACTGTTGGTAAGACCAAAGCAATCACATGCAGTTTTAAAGCTGTTGACTGACTGTTGTAACTCTGCAGCAAGGGCACCAATACATCATGGGGGGAGGGTCAGCCTGACCCCTCCTCCTGCTGCCCCCCCCCCTCCCCCCAGCTCTAATGGACAGAAAAAAAAATACTGTTGTCAAAAGTTTTTCTTTCAAGAAAATAATTAAAAAGTCGATATTATACTGGTTTTTAACATGGTTGGAAATGAAACTTTTATTTATGGCTACTTAAAAGTTCTCATTTGTCTTCCAAAACATGAAAAATACTTCAGACCCCAGATATAGGTCTCCCTCTATGAACTACTGTATGGGCACTCTCACTTTCCAGGTGTTGGAGAAGGAGATGCAGTGTCACCAGCATACTGTAGTTCTGTCGCATGGGTAACAGGGGCATGTCTTTGTGAATGAAGTCTTGCCAGATTGAAGAGACCTCCATCAAAATGAAACTTAATGTGGTTGTTTGGAGATGATTCATACATCATGACAGACATGTACAGGGCAAAGAGTATAGAAGCTAGTGCACTACCTTCATTCAAACTCTGAGTGATGGGAACAAATTCAAGGCAGATTTACTGTGGGTAATCTGCCCAGACATGCTATCATTAAGAGCTTGAACCACATAGCCTTCAGGACATCCATAGTGTTCCAGTACTTTCCATGAGGCATATTTGGGTCTTGAATCAAAAGCTTTTTTCTTGTCACTGAAAACTAAATACACAAGCTTCTGTTACTCTCTTCATTGCTCCTGGAGTTTTCTAGAATGGAAGATCATATCTTTTGTCGTGCCTCAGGATGTTCAGAAACCCCACTACGAAATTCCGGCAAAATCTCCTCTGAAATAATTTGGAGCCTATTTCATAGAATTCTTGTGTGAATTTTACCTGCAATTGACAATACACCATGGTAGTTTCCACATGCACTATTATCACCTTTCTTGAGGATGATGATGATTTTAGCATTCTTCTAGCTATCAGGTACTTCTTCAGTTTCTCAAAATAAGATGAAGAGTGTAAAAAGAATAGTCTTCAAGGCTATATCTCCATATTGCATCAATTCCTGTGGGATGTTGTCAGGACCAGAAGCCTTTCTTAGTCTTACTTGACTGAGTGCTTTACCAGAGTCTCTATATGTGGGTGTAACTGCCATCCATCATGGTTGGAATTGTTGAGTAACAAACAATTTCTTTGTGGACATGTAACATCACAAAATATGATTTTAAGTTACTTACATTCTGCAGCAACAGCAGGTTCTGCACATGGTTCAGGTGATCCATACACAGTCTCTTCATCTTCGGACACACTTGCTGAAAGACAAAATTACACAACATGTTGTAGTATGAAGTGTACAGAGGCTAAATACGATATTTTCTAGTATATTTAGAGGATGATTAAATTATAAAATTAATAAATTACCCTACTCAAGAAAAGCCACATACAACAGAAATAGAAAAATTGCATTCTGCTTATTGGCTAATACTAAATGATGTCTCTTGAAATAGGTGTTACCACCATTCACACCAGTGCATCACTTCTCAAGGAAAGTTTTCAGAGGTGGAGGAAGCTGCATATTTGTAAAAGACAATGTTGCAGCTTCACCACTGGACATATGCACTGAACATATGCAACTCTCACTCTACATAAAAAGACATAGAGTTGTCAGGTGTTGAAATGAATGATATCAGTGTGAATGTAATATCAGTTTATAGATCTTCTTCGGGCAGCTTGTTGTCCTTTATAGTAATTTGACACCAGTATTAACAAAGTGGTATAAAGGAAGCCTTCAAGGGTCATAATCTGTGGTGATTTTAATCTCAATTTCCTTACAGAAGGTGAAGATTATTGTAATTTTAAACATTTCATGAACTGTTGCAACCTTGATATGCAGTGTACATCCCCAACTAGGGTAACCCAATGAAGTAAGTGCTCTTGACCAAGTAGTTAGCAACATGGATTGTTCTGCTAGGTCTGTAAATCTAGGATTTTCTGATGATAATGCATTGATTACACAGCCAGTCTTTCTGAGAAGTAAACATCAACCCAAAATATTGACAACACAAAGCAGAAATTTTTGTCAAAGCAAATGTCCATTTTTTGTGCTACATGTGGAGAGAAAACTGGGAGACTGCATACCACTCTCAAATAATAGATGAAAAATATGTAACCTTTTAAACATTTCCTGTTACTATTTCAATTGCCATTTCCCCTTTAAAAACAAAAAAATATTTGTAATAGAGTATCCTCCAACTGGTTTACAACAGGTATTACAACCTAAGCAGAGAGGGAGAGAGAGCTTTTCTCCCTCAGCATGACTAATCTTGCCAACATCAACAATACACACCATCATTTATAAATGTGGTGAATGCTGCTAAAAAACTACACAGTAACACCTTTCTGAAATTTTCATATAATAAAAGCTAATCCATGTGGAAAATAATTAATGCAAGAATGGGCAGATGTGGGAATAATGTTAGTAACATTAAACTTAGAGTAAATGCAATGTTGATAACTAACCAAGAAAAGTAGCTAAAGAATTTAACTCATATGTTATTGAAACTGTAGAAAAACTAGTAGAACATCTAAAAAGTAATTGCCTCCCTCAATCAGTCCTCAATACCTTCACCAACACGATGTTTTTATTGCCAACATTGGGAGCAGAGATAGAAAATATAATTCATAGTAAAATAAAGAAAAAATCATCTGCAGGAGAAGACATGATCTCTTGCTTCCTTCTCCACCATTGCAGCAAACTTATTAGTAAACCGCTGTCTCATGTAATACATAATTTATTTTCAGATGCAGTATTCCCAAGAAAACTGAAAATAGCAAAGGTCATAATTATACATAAAAACGGATGTAAAGAAGATCCTAGCAACTACTGTCCAGTTGCAGTGCTGTCTGTATTCAGCAAAACATTTGAATATGCAATGGTTGCCAAACATAAATCATTTATTACAAAAAACAACATTCTTTCTTCTGCTCAGTAAGGTTTCCAAGAAAATAAAGCCACCACTGGATTCTTATGGTACAAGGGGAACTACACATGGGTGGCTCAGCATCTATGTGAAAGACCAAGCACAATATGTTGATATAAATTAAGTCAGTCAGGAATCCTAAATGAGGTGCACTCATCTACACAAGTCATAAAAAATGGCGTGGCACAGGGCTCTGTTCTAGGTCCCTTGTTATTTCTACTTAATAAAAATGACCTTCCTTCCACCCTACCCACTAGCAAGGTATTTCTCTTCACCGATGAAACTAATATCCTTATATCAAACACAAATGAATCTCTTCAGTCAGCAGGTAATAGAAATACAACCCAACTAGACTCATGGCTTGCATCAAATAGATTACTCCTAAAAAAAAATTTAAAAAAAGAGGACAGTATGCCTAATCTTCCCACCATTCACAACAGAACTCCCCATGTTCCAACAGTGAAACTAAGTGGCAACAATGTAGAATTTGTCAATGAATTCTTAGGGCATGACATAACTGATACATTCACATGATAAAGCCACATTGATGTTATTAGTTCCAGGCTATGAAAAGTTTGTTTTGTGCTCCACTCAGTGAGAGATGAGCTAAATGCTAGCACATTGACATGCATATATTACACTCTTTTACATTCAGTACTATGCTAAAAGAGAAATGTGTAAACTGCTGTTTAATTTTTTAAACATACTGCCTCTCCCTAGCCAATATATATTTGAACTTGTCGGTTTTATTAAACAAAACATCAATAGACTGAACAGAAATTTGGACATCACCATCATGAAACAAGGCCAAAGAATTGGTTAAGACTCATTTCCCATTCTACTCTGCTGCCCCCTCCCCATAGCACTAGAAACAGTGCACAAAGTGCACGTTTTACACTTACAGAAATTAAAGTGATTAAAAAATCATTAATTGCAATCTTTCACATAAATAACATCTCCACGATGAAAGCAGAAAAATGAAGTGTTTTAAACTGTATAGCAATAGTGTTATGTGTATGGGAATCAAACTCTACAACCATCTCCCAAAAGAAGTAGGAAGTATAAACAATCAACAAATTTTTTTTTTAAACCTAAAGAACACCCCAAACGAAGCATTGCTTTTACAGCATACAGGGCTTTCTTGAATGTGATATCTCATAAATTAAATTATATATTATTATTGTGTTTCAAAATAAAACTGTTTCATTACAAATAATCTCTTGTCCATTAGTGAACTTTTGCTGTTTGGTTACCAGCATTATTATTTGAACTTATTCTTACTCTGATATTATTATGAATAAATATGTAATATATCTTTAGTGAGATGTACACTACAAGAAACAGTGCTATGTCTGTATACATTGTGATATCATTTGTTTGACTTGTCCTATATTATTATGCAGACTTCTGTACATTGAATGATTGAGTGGATCAATAAATATACAAATACAAATCTAGAAAGTTGATTAACATTCATCCTCTTGTCAACAATGACGTAACTAAACTTAGCACAACTTACACAGGACAAGAATGGGGAAGGAATGTGATTATGCCTTTTCAAATGTACCACTTACGTAACTGCCTTACACGATTTATGCAAACTATGGAAAAGATAAATTGAGACGGGCACATGTCAGTTTTTAATTCAGTTACACTTGAATGTGAACCTGTATCTTAACCATTGTGCCACCTCATTTGGTACCATACTTTATCCAGCAAAACAGATGACAGAGTTGAATAAAAGTGGGACTACTAGAAGGTTCTGACAGAAACAAAAAGAAAGTGGGACAAAAAATGAACAACAAACTACAAAAGGTGAAATATGTGATAACTGACATCCTTGAAAGTCAACATGAAGACATATGAGAGAAAGCGGTTATCAGCACCCGTACAAAGTTCCAACCTTTGCTCAGACCATTTTCTCCATTTTAATGAATGATGATGAAACGATGAGGACAACACAAACACCCAGTCATCTCGAGGCAGATGAAAATCCCAGACCCCGCCGGGAATCGAACCCGGGACCCCGTGCTCAGGAAGCAAGAACGCGACCACAAGGCCATGAGCCGCGGAAAAAAAGTGGCAGTAGTAACAAATGCAGACAAGACTGGATTGTGGGAGGTGTAAGTGAAGACAGAGATCCAACAACATGAGCTACTACCGTAATTTGTGGTCCTGTGGATAGTACAAACCAAACACATGTGTTACACCTAGACACCTAGACACTGACACACTGATGGCAACTAGAAGGATCCACATAGTCCGAGTGGCAGAGCAAGCACCAAGGTCACAGTTATTGTATTACGGGGCGTTCTCTATTACAGGATAATATGTAGGCTCTATTTCGTGTGTAGATACACTACCCCTCTCCATTTATCTTCATTAGTGGCTTCATGGTAGTTATGTCAACATGCTAAAGCTAAATAATGGTTTCATAGCAGCTGCCATATTATTTAACTTAAAAATACAGTTATCTTTCAGTAAATAAATCTTACTGGTTATGAAGGCAGAGCAGGTAATGCCAGGAGACCACATTAGATAATTTTCGAAGTGAGATTTGAAAACAATCATACAGTGATAAAAAGCACTTGAGGGGTGGGGATAGGAGTGTTCAGAAATCTGATCAGGAGGGTTAAGATGCTGTAAGGGAAGCAAAAGCTATTGTAGGGGACATAACACAACATGATATTAGCTTTATATTGGAGTGTTAACTTCAGAGAAATCGGCATCAGAGTATTACACCATTGAACTTTAACTATTTCTGCTCATTAACTAATTAAATGAAGGTTATCAAAAACACATTCCTTATCTGATACAGAACTGATGCTGAAGAAGTGGTCTCCTGAATCTGAAGATGTGTTGGTAGCAATTATTCTTCTCCAGTTATCTCTGTTTCCTATTGACCTCTTCATTTCCTCATATGAGCCTTCTCCTACATCAATCTCTGATCTGTCTAGAGTATTGGAGTCTAGGTCTTACTTTCTCTCTCTTGTCTTTAATCATTCCTTCCATTACACTAACTAAAGAAACTAGTAGCTCAATACAGATGGCCAAGAAATTGACTTTTTCTATGCTGTTGATGATAGAGATCTTTTGTCACCAAGTCTTCTACAAATTCTTCATTTATGATTTTTTTCTGTTCACAAAATCTTTCCCATCTTGCTCTAGGATCAAATTTCAAATGCCTCCAGAAATTCCTTGTCACATGCACCTATAGTGAATACTTCTGAGCCATATGAGGCCAGACTCCACACTAAGTTCTAAAATAAGTCTGTTTTCATTCAATCTCCACATTTATGTTCCTTGATATAAGAACATTTTTCTTTAATACACTGTCTATGCATGTGCAATTCTACTCTCTATATTGGCTGAACTTCTTCCTGTATGCAAGCCTCTTGCACTTCAATATATATTTCAATACCAGACAAGGCTTAGAGGATTAGACATAGTCTTCATTAACATTTTTCCGTTCACATTCTCAAAAGCTTTTTCTTGATCAACGAATGCAATAAATAGATGTTTTCATACAGTCCAGTGTTTTGTCTTTAACCTGTTGTAACATTAAGATGGCTTCCCTTGTACTTCTGTTCTGCCTAAAATCAAACTGGTTTTCAGTTAAGTTCCATTAAATTGTATTGCTTATTTGATTACGGACTCATCTATTACTTATAGAATTTTTTGTTAAAATCTGGAAGTTCTTTGGCATGTATGATTTAGATATATGTTTTAGTAGCTTGATAGGATCCCCACAAACTGACTATTATGGAATGTCCATGGTGCAGCTTATAGGAACCTGATAGGACCCCTACAAATTGAAAACTAAGGAATATCCATGGAGCTATGTCAATGAGATTCATTATGGTTTAATGCTGCAAAAATTTTTGAAAGCATGATTCTGATTTTTAAAAGACATTCTGATAAAACTCACTGAAAAACCACGATGTGCACAAATCACACTTATCACAACTAGCTTCATTTGTTAGCATTACTGTGAAAGATAATCCAGGACGATTGCGCAATATTTCATAAGGTGATAATATTATCACTCACATCAAGCGAAATAGTTTGCATCAAGTCACAATTGCAGAAATTTAACTGTTTAAATGTTGAAGTTTAAACTGCTGTTTACTTCCCTTTCTTGTTCAAGTCAAATAGATTTGAAAAACCATGCTTATTAACTAAAAACGTTCATTTTCTTTCATGTAACTTCACTACCCTGAAGATAATTTTTACACAGGTGACTCAATACTGTGTGCTTAGATCACTGTCAAGTAACACTGAAAAGAAGAGTAAGGTTTAATGCTCCTGAACAACAAGGTCACACAAATAGTACAAAATCTTTCACATCATCATTACCAAAATGCCACTCATCTACGAAAGTCCAAAGGAAATAGCCTCAGTAACTGTACATGGTTTCTGAGACATCAACACATGCTGCTGAAAGTACCAGAAGTGTTAGCCTAGTAGCAAAAATTTCTCATGCATCATATGGAATAGTGTTCATACACTGTGTAAAAAATGGTATGCTTCCATGTACTTGCATGCCAATTGAATGACGACACTGATGCAGTAGTTTCTTTTGGAGATGAAAATAGCTTATCCCCTACCAATTTACTGTGTGTCTCCATGTTGCACGAACATGGGCTCAGTGAATATATCAAGATGAAAGACTGCAGCTATTATGCCTGTAGCGTGTTCACATTCTCTCAAAATCTCATTGTATCATTGATACTAAAGTTCAGTTTGATTCATAAATGGATTACATGATATAGCAGATGAAACATGATTGGATGCCATTATTTTTCATAAAAAAACATTCCTCTGAATTAAGACGGCACAGAATTTAGCAGAATTAAGTTTTGGGGAATTTCCCATGTGTATTAAAGATGCAAAAATTTCTGTGTCTGGTTGTCTATAAATGAGCAGGTGTATGTTAAAGCAACTTTACTGTCCAGTTTAGTAGTAACTTAAATGAAAAAAAAAAGTGCAAGTATTCCAGAAAGCACTGTAATTTACATGTGAATAATATTTTTGTATATTCCAATAGTTGTTTCTTATTTTAATATTTTGAGGTACTTTTTGGGTGACGTGCAGTGGACATAGTTATCAGGAACATCAATATTACAGCAAGTGCTGCATGGAGCTACCAATGCTGTACAAAATCCTGAGGAGGAACTCTGAGTACTTCATTCCAATGTATTTCCGTACACATCCAAGACAACAATTGCATAAACATTGAACATAAAAACTGAAAGTTGTTAACAGTTATTACCAAATGAGTGTAAGTCAAAGTTATATTTTCGAAAGAACAATTCACTGTAAATAATCACATGGTTGTCTGCAAAAAATGGAAGTGTTAATACAATACACTAATTATTTGATTCAAACAAGAAAAGAAGAAAAATATAAATAATTGTAAATCTGAATGATTCAACTAGTGTATGGTCTAACATCCAAAGATTGCAGAAGGAGACATCAAATTATAGCAATTTTGCATCTCATAATTTTAGTCATGTCCATGACACTCAGCAACAGCTTTCAGAGTACATAACGAGTTATACTTATTCAGTGTGACTACAGCTGCCTCTAGTTATTTATGTATGCATGGAATCATATGCTTAATTTACAACTTACTAATAAATGGATTACTCAATGTAACTCTGTTCCCAGGACACTTACAACATTCAGTATCATTGTTCGCATAACAATTGGAGATGATAATCTTCAGGAGAGGAGTTAATACATGCAACTAAGTACCTGTCCACAAAATGGACACCTTTCCACTTTTTAAAGACTCTTCTGCAAATCCTTTTGAAAATTTCTATAAAATCTCCATTTGATTAAGAAACTTGGAAAAAGCTTATTTTTGCCACCAGTTGTACAATTTTATTGTTATTCTCTACCATTCTCTTCAAGAAGGAAACTGAGGTTTAAAAAAGCAACTACAGAATATACAGAAGTGTCATAGCAAATGGAAGATTTTAAAAAGGTCATTTTCACATCATAATACTTACACATTGCACATCAGTGGATCAAAAATACATTTTCATCATGTGTGAGTCATAAAAATGTAGAACATATGTAACTATTATAACAGCATGCCTTAACACAATCCACATAAACATGCTGTGCCTTGGCACAATTACAGTGGTGCACATTTGGTGATAACTCCACAATTAATAAGTGGCACATTACAACTGTCAAAGGTATAAATACTGTGTGATTGTCAAAGAGATCAAGTTGAAACACATACATAGTATCAATGTCAAAAAAGGTTACAAATGTTCTTTGGTCTAGCCAAAGATTACAGCAACAGAGGCACAAAAATAACATGGGGTCTTTTTCGTGAATAATAGCATAAATACATAACATGTTGCAATGTGTTATATCGACTTCACTGCTATATAAATTAAAAAGAAGGTATTTATGTGCACTAAAAATTGTAAAAGAAATCTATTCAAAAGACTGTAATGGAGTAGAACATTAAAAACTGTCATACTATGTGGTAACTGACACATGAAGTTATTATGTATTATGTATGCATTATGTTGCTAATGGAGTAGAACATTAAAAACTGTTGTATTATGTGGTAACTGACAGATGAAGTTGTTATGTATGTTTTATCGGATAGTATAACAGTTTTTAATGTTCTACTCCATTCCAGTCCCTTGAATTTATCTCTTTCACAATGTTTAGTGTGCATAAATGCCTTCTTTTTAATTTCTGTACTAGTAAAGACGATACAAAACATTATAACAGGGTATATATTTGCGTTGTTATTTAGAGAAAGGACACCATGTTATTTCTGTTGCTGTAATCTTTGGCTATACCAAAGAACATCTGTAACCTTTCAGACATTCATATGGTGTGTGCGGGCATCGACTTTATCTCTTTGATGATCACATAATATTTGTACCTTTGATTGTTACAATGCATCAATCATTGAGTGTGAAGTTATCACCAAAATGTATAGTACTGTAATTGTGCCAAGGCACACCATGTTTTTATGGGCTGTGTTAAGGCATACTATTATGGCAGTTATGTATGTACTATATTTGTATGACTCATACATGATGGAAATGTATGGTTGATCGATTGGTGTACAATGTATAAGTATTATTGTTCGAAAACAACTTTTTGAATTTCTCCATTCATTATGATGCTTGTGTGTATTCTATAATCATTAACATAAAACTGGAAACTCTGAACCACATATTTTATGTTTCTATGAACAGCTCAAAATATGCAAGTATCTTTCATTACCAAAAAAACTTATTTATTCTGAAAATAAGCAAACTTTTGAACATTTTGTGTGTGTCTGCAAAAATACACACAAATTTTATCAACTAAATCAACAATGTAGCTACGTTATGAATTATTCAGGAGTAAAGGAGGCGATTCATCGAAAGGCAGAAGCAATCCGTCATCAATAGGTACACAAACAAATTGTGCAGAGCTTTGCTAGCTTTCAAAATGAACTTCCTTTTTCAAGCTTGTAAGAAAGAAACACACGCACACATGCACACACATGTATGCACACACCTGTTTCTTTACATTGTGTTCAGTCAACTGCCAGCTCTTTCCTGGCCCACAGTGAGTGTGTTGGGGTGAGGTGGGGGTACAGGGTGCTGGGGTGGGGTGGGGTGGGGTGGGGAAAGGTGAGGGTGGAGAGAGGCGGAAGTCAAGGAAATGGTTGGGGGGGGGGGGGGGGAGTGTGTAGCAGCTCGTGAGAGAGTGGGGAGCAATCTGTGGGCTAGCTAGGGGTGCAGGTAGAGGGGATATGTGGCAAACAGCTGGGCACATGATTTCACAGACTAAGGGGCTACCATCTGCACAGCTCACAAAAGCTGGTGGTGGTCATGGTTGGGAGGAGGATCCAGATGGCAAGGGCTGTGAAGTAGCTATTGAAATATTGCATGTCGTGCCCTGCTGTATGTTGTGCCACTCAGTGGTCCACCTTGCTTTTCGCAAAAGTCTGGCTGTGGCCATTTATTCTAGTTGACAGCTGGTTGGTTGTTATACCAATGTAAAATGCTGTGCAGTCAATGCAACAGAGCTGGTATACAACATGGCTGCTTTCACAGGTAGCCCAGCTTTTGAAGGTGTAGGATAAGTTTATGATGGGGCTGGAATAGGTGGTTCTAGGTGGGTGGACTGGGCAGGTCTTGTATTTGGGTCTTCCACAAGGGTATGATCCCTGTGGCAGGGAATTTGGGGTGGGAGTGGCATAGGGATGGACTAGGATGTTGGGTGAGTGGTGGAACACCACTTTGGGAAGGGATGCAAGTATTTTGGGGTAGGATATCCCTTATATCAGGGCATCATCATAGATAATCAAAGCCCCGATGAAGGTCATGGTTCAGTTTTTCCAGTCCCAGATGGTATACTGAGTGATTTAGGGGGGGAGGGGGGGGGGAGACTTCTTTGTGGTTAGTTCTTGGAATGGATGTGAGGATCAGGTGTGTGTGGGGATATGGCATTGGAGACATGTTTGTAAGTTAGGTGTGGAGGGTAACGCATATCTGTGAAGGCCTTTGTGATGCCTTCAGCATACTGGGCGAGGGAGTTCTTATCACTGCACTTTTTTCTACCACGGGTAGCCAGGTTGTCTAGGAGGGACTTTTTCGTGTCAAAGGGGTGGCATCTGTCAGGTACTGTTGATGATTGGTGGATTTGATGTGGACCGAGCTGTTGATGGAGCCATGTGAGAGGAGGAGATCGACATCTAGGAAGGTGGCCTGGTGGGTGGAGGAGGACCAGGTGAAGTGGATCGGACAGAAGGTGTTGAGGTTGTGGAGGAATGAGGATAAGGTGTCGTTGCCTTGGGTTGAGATTATAAAAATGTCATCAATAAACCTGAAACAGGCCAGGAGTTTGGGATTTTGGGAAGCTAGGGATGTTTCCTGTGGGTGGCCCATGAAGAGGCTGGCATATAAGGGTGCTATTCGGGTGCCCATGGTTGTGTCACGAATGTGTTTGTATACCTTCCCTTCAAAGGTGAAATTGTTATGGGTTAGGATGTTGCTGGTTAGGTGTACGAGGAATGAAATGGTGGGTTTTGAATTTGCAGGGCACTGCACATGTGTGTACGTGTGTGTGTGTGTGTGTGTGTGTGTGTGTGTGTGTGTGTACACACATCATCCCATGCCCCAGAACCCCTGCCCAATTTGTGTCAGCTAGTTGTGAGTTGATATATCACGACCTTGTCTGTGGAAACATTTGCCCAGCTGTCTACCACCTGCCACCTCTACCTGCACCCCTCGCTAGCCCACAGATAGCTCCCCACTCTCCGACGAGCCACTAGATGCTTCCCCCAAAACCCCTTCCTGCCTCCTGCCTCTCTCCATCCCTCACCCCACACCATCCTGCACCCTCATCTCATCCCATTACACTCACTGTGGTCCAGGAAAGAGTTGGCAGTTGACTGAGCACAATGTGGGGAGACAGGCACAGGTGTGTGTGTGTGTGTGTGTGTGTGTGTGTGTGTGTGTGTGTGTGTGTGTGTGTTTTTTTTTTTTTTTTTTTTTTTTTTTTTTTTACAGGCTTGAAAAAGTAAGTTCATTTTGAAAGTTAGCAAAGTTCTACACCTTTTGTTTGTGTATCTATTGATAATGGAATGCTTCTGCCTTTCAGTTAGTAATTCTCAACCAGAACTTTGCATACATAAATAGATTTATGTTGGATGCTTTTGACAAGGAGGTATCAAAAATGTTGAATTCATGTAACATCATTAAATAAAATGGAATTTTCCTATGAGTCAGTGGCTCAACCTGCAATACACATAAAAAACATTATTTGGCAGTTCCTTAATTCTATGCATTTAACTTACAGTGCTTTCGTCGAGAGTGTCTACGATCCTGTTTCAATGGAGGCCATCCCTGGAAATAGTCCTCACTTGCCCCACCTAAAATACCCAATATTATGTAACTCATTGTAAACCCAATATTGTACTTCAAAACAAATAATAATGATATCATGGGTTCAATAATTCTGAAGTTCTTTTACCTTCCAGGGGGTGCAAATAAGGTGATAAGGAAGGGATCTACTCCAAGATTCATCAGTGTAGTCTCAACACTACTGACATGCAAACTCATGCACAAGTCATCATAAGAGAGAGAGAGAGAGAGAGAGAGAGAGAGAGAGAGAGAACAAGAAGGGGGGAGGGAGAGACGGGCTGGGGGGGGGGGGGGAGAGAGGGAGAGGGAGAGAGGAGAGAGAGAGAGAGAGAGAGAGAGAGAGAGAGAGAATTAACAGCAAAAAGAACAAAATTATCTGCGAAATTTATTAAAAAATGTAAACTGGAAAATCTGACTGAAACGAATCTTTGAGTCACTTTTGTGTCTCCAGAAATAAATGCATGCTTTCACACTTTAAGTCAATCACAAATTTGTCTTTACAATGGCTGGAAGGTTTGCAGTCAAAATATCAAAGAAGTAATGATATTTTGTATGCATGCCCAACAAATGATCAAATATTCTACTAACTAGGAAAATTTCAAGTACTATAGCTGAAAAATATCTATGACAGCTAAATGCCACTCTTCTCAAAAATATATATTTCATGTCAGAAGTAAGTACAAGCCAAGCCAAAACTCAATGGCAAAAAGCACTAGAGTTACGTCAAACTTCTGAATGTCCCAAGAGAACTAAATGTTGTATCTTTACACACTTCAAAACTATATTAATTAAATTGTAAAGTATGTTCACATAAGAGTTACAAGCTTTAATAGTCCTGAACATAAGAAAGTGTGTGATGGAAGCTTAACTTTGTGCAGCGGTTGCTGAGAAAAGCAAATGAAGATCACAATGACCTGGAAGATTGCAACATGTGAAGTGTCTTCAGACCCACAGTCAAATTTGAAGAATGTTACTACAGGTTCTACCAGCAAGAAAGTAACTTAAAAAGGCAAACAACAATGGCACACACATAATCCTGCCCTATATTTACAATAGGGCATTTTGTAAAAAATGTGTGTGATTGATGAATGTAGTGTTGATGCAGTTGAACTGTTGCCTAAACGTTTGCGCATTTTACATAAAATGCAGAGTATGACAAATTATGGCAGACCGTATTCACTGCTCACTATGTGAAGTATGCATTGCTGCCACATATTCTGCAAGAAAATACATTTCATGACACAGTACAGTGTTCTGTAATGGTACCTCAGCTTAATGAAGCTACCTGTTTTCAACAAAACTCTGACTCAAACTTCCATGGACATAACAGCTTTGGAAGTACACTTCCAATATTACTTAACTCCTTCCAAAATTACCATTCACAGGAATTTTCATTACAAGAACAAGAATGAACAACAAATCTGTATGGAATCATCAAACTTGACACAAAACCAAAATAAAAATATAATTTTATGACATCAACACATATTACTCCTCAAATACACAACTTTTTCGTAAATAAGAAACATTATTTTGGCATCTAGCAGGTTTGAATTTTCTCAGCAGCAATTCAATATGCAATATATTATATACTTTTTATATTAATGTAACATTTTAGAGATTGTGACTGCTACCTCTTTGTATGTTTTCCAAAATAGTGGAATTTTTATTAGCTATCATACAAGAATAAAATTAATACTACCAGTCAGTGTTTAGATCTTTGTCACTTTTTGTATAAAATGAGCAGAGTACTGTTCAGTTTGCCACTGTAAAAACATCAAATTTAAAAGTTGCAAGCTGTTCTCCATATGTCATCATCATCGAAACTGAAGAGTCCTACCACATATATATTCCCAAGCTGTGGTACTGTATCTTAGCTTTCATTAACCTGCAACAGTTTTAGTACTTCATGCAATTGGCTACTTCAAAACAATGCTATGTTTTTCATTAATTATTATTTTAAATGTAAGACACTTGGGACATGGGTATTATTTATTCAGATAACTGCTTATTCATATTTACAGTTTAATGGTACATGCTTTTTTGCTAGCACACTGCAGCAAATAAAAGCTTGTCCAAAACAATCGGTTCTCAATATTTGAAAGTGATCTCACATGATCAACCAAGCTAAAATTAATCGGACTGTTAGACAAGGATAGCATCTTTTGGAGAGGCAAACGGAAAATTTTCTGGAAGATTGTAACAAATGTATGCAACTTTCCACAAAGCTGCAAATTAATATGCATAATACATCATAATACATCAACATTACTTCCAGACAACCAAACAAAATTAAAATGAGACCACTACAAGCAATATAGCTCCTGAGCTCCCCCTTTCTCACTTTTGTCATCCAATCACCTATGAAGCACCAACAAATCCAAGTCACATGACAACTGAGGGTCTAGGGATCCAATAGTAAATACACAGCTGCAATGACATAGCACAAGTAGTAAGCATGATGAATGCTGCAAGTAATAGGTCAAAACATCAGCTGTTTTATTTTATATTATGGCATTATTATGTAGTTAGAAGAAATTTACTGAATAAAGCTCCAGTTTTTTCATTGTAAACATAAATCTGAATTCATGCATCTAAGTCCTAAATCAGTTTATACTTCATTGAATATGGGAGTCATTTTACCGATGAGGCTTTTCATTTTCATTGTAAAGAAAGCTTCTGATTTGAAGTCTTTTATTGTCTTGATTGTGTGTATGTACACTGGATTACTAATTTAAACAGGACTAAGCTGCCGTCTTCAGATACACAGAATACATGTTACGAAATCATGCTGTGCAATAAATCACACACTTGTTTTTGTACCATTGAAACAGACTCATAATAAAAACAGAATAGAACATTAAAAAATATTGTCTTCATGGCAAGACAGAGTCATACAACTGTGGCACGTCAAAAAGTGCTGCATGTGTTTAGGTGGGCTCCAGGCAGTCAACCAAGACATGTGCAGCACTTTTTGATGTGCCACACTTGTATAACTCTGTCTTGCCATGAAGACAATATTTTTTAATGTTCTACTCTGTTTTCTATTGTGAGTCTGTTTGAATGGTACAAAAACAAATGTGCAATTTATCGCACAGCATGATTACATAAACTGTACTCTAACCCCCCTCCCGCACTGATGTTCCTCCACATGAGGACAATTTTGATAAGGTTGAGGAAGGCCTACTAATACCTGCATTTTCTCACTTTTTGTTTTTTATTTCATTACTTTCTACAGTTTGGATAAGCCGCTTGTGTAGTTCCAGCTGCCGTCAAACACAAGCAAGTGCAAGTACCAATCTCTGCCCTGCTTCTTAACGTAATTATTCATATTCATACTGTGACATTTGCTACCACTACCCAATTCCTCAGTCCCATTGCAAAGAACACAGCCAATACTGACTGCTGCAAGGCTTTATAAACTACCTGTTCCTTAGCATCTGTCATACTCTTTATTATTTTGCCTGAAGTGACCTAGGAACATCATGGAAAACTTAAATTAGGATGGCTGGACACGAGTTTGAACTGTTGTCCTCCCAAATGTGAGTTTAGTGTGCTAACCACTATGGCACCTCGCTCAGTCCTTCGCTATAGATGAGCTACACTTTCCAAAAACTCTCCCAATAAACCAATGTCTTACTTGATTTGCAAATAAAAATGCCTTTTCCTGCTGCCACTTAATTTATTTTTCCCAGATGCATTTCGCCTTTTTCTTGTTCTAAGGCAACATCAGTGGGATACGTAATGATATAGTTTTGTTATTTTAGATTATCAAACAGTTCACACTAAAAGATAGAATAACGCCCCCAAAGTTAGGTTGGCAACACAGGTAAACACACCAAAGAGGAGGAAAAACGTAATGAAGTTACAACATTTATGTTGGTAAAAAGCATAGTGTCTGAGTTACAACATTTATGTTGGTAAAAAGCATAGTGTCTGAAGAAATAGTTATATTGAGTGGCAAAAGACTAATAGTACACAACAAAAAAGAAGGAGAAATGAACAGTGTGAAAAACATCAGAACTAAAAATTGTGCTCATATGTCAGTAATAAAGTAGTAGTGCGACCTCCAGACCAGATGAGAGGGAAAACAGATTACAGCAAACCATAATTAATTACTTTTTCACATAAAAATCATGACATGAACTGTTTGATAATCTAAAAATAACAAAACTGTATTGTTACAGATCCCACTGATGATGCTTAGAGCAAGAAAAACGTGATATACATCTGGGAAAAATAAGTTAAGTGGTAGCAGGAAAAGGCAGTTTTATTTACAAAACAATTATTTCTGTGTTTCTACAGATGATGGCCATGCAAACAAACTTGTTAAACCAATTTCTATCACTGGCCATCCCTACTATCAACCTTAAGCACTTAGCTCATTTCCTGTCACTTTGCTACATTACACCTAGAAATTTAATTTATTTGACTGTCACAGATCACATCATTAATACTGTACTCTAACATTACAGGAGTCTTTTTTCAACTCATCTGTATTAGCTTACAGTTTTCTGTATTTACAGCAAGTTGCCACAGTCTTCTCACCAAGTAGAAACTCCTGTTTAAGTTATCCTATATCCTCCTACAGTCTCTCAACAATGACACTTTTCTTCACATTACAGTGTCCTCAGCAAACAGTAGCAGATTGTTGTTCATCCTATCCACCAGAGCATTTATGTACACAGAGAACAAGAGCGGTCCTATCACACTTTTTTGCAGAACTCCTGATAAAACCCGTGTCTCTGATGAACACTCCTCATGAAGGACAAGTACTGGATTCTATTATTTAAGAAGTCTTTGAACCATTCACATATCTGGGAACCTATTCTGTAAACTCGGACCATCTTAAACAGTCTGCAGCAGGGAACCATGTCAAATGCTTTACATAAATTGAGGAATATGGAAGCTGCTTGTTGCCCTTTATCCATAGTTTGCAGCATATCACGTGAGGAAAGAACAAACTGAGTTTCACACGAGTGGTGCTTTCTAAATCAGTGCTGATTTGCAGAAAGAAGCTTTTCTGTCTCAAGGAAATTTATTACATTCAGTCCTGGAATATGTTTATGATTTCTACAGTAAACCAATGTTAATGATATTGATCATTAATTTTGTGGGTCCATTTCTTTGCCCTTCTTATATACAGGAGTCACCTCCACTTTGCACTTTTTTCCATTCACTTTAGATTTTGCAATGGGTGAAGGATTCACAACAAATGTAAGGGAAGTAAAGGGCCAATACATGAAGTATGCTCCCTAAAACTGGACTGGGATTACATTTGGATTTGGTGACTTATTTGTTTTCAATTCTTTCAGTTGCTTCTCAATGTCAGGTATACAAATTACTATGTCTTCCATATGGGAGCCTGAGAGATGGTCAATTGACGGTCTGCATAATCCTGCTGCAGCAATGATTTCTTCAATGTGAAATTTATGCATGTATGCTTTGCACATTGATCCTTTTATGGATGCATGAATTTCTACTAAGTTTTCTCTGTTGACATTCCTGTTTTCTTTTTTGAACCAAACGTGTGGCAATCACTGCTCCTCAGCATTTATCCAAATGCTGTTATTAAATCACAGTGGGTCTTTTCAATCCTTAACACACTTTCTCAGCACATACTCCTTCAATGTATTATTTACATTCAGTTTTAACATTGCCCTTAATTCTTTTATGTTCATTATACTGGAACTAAACAGTGTTCATTCATTGTCTAGGTAGGATGCTACCAACTGCTTATCTGTTCTCTCCAGTATAAAGACTTTCCTAGCCTTTCTGACAGGTCTATTAACTTTAGTGGCCTTCATTGCTACGACATCATGATCACTGTCTCTACACGGACACTGTCGATATAGTCAGGTTGGTTTGTATTTACAAAGTCTAATACATTCCCACTATATGTCACTATTTGTACTTGGCACATTAAAGTTGCCTCCAATTAATTTTGTATGATTGGGGTCTCTTCTGAGACTGTCACTGAACCCTCAATACTGCCCTGTAGTGTGAAAACTGGTACCTGGAGTCTAAATTTTAGCACAGAGGCCAAATTGCCTTCAGCACAACACCAGACATTTGACTGCTGGCTTGAAAAGTTGATTTTGCACTAAATGATGAAAGTTGATTTTGCACTAAATGATGAAAGTTGATTTTGCACTAAATTACACAGAAATGTGTACCCCTTTAGAATATCTTACATGGCTGAGACCTGCCATTCTACATACAAATAGCCAATTCGGATTCAGAAAATGGTGTTCTTGTGGAACACATCTAGCTCTTTATTCTTAAGAAGTAATGAATGCTATTAATAGGGGATGCCAAATTCATTCCACATTTTTAGATTTCCAGAATGTTTTGGACATTGTACCTTATTAAGCAAACTGTATGCCTATGGACTATTGCCTCAGTTGTGCAATTGGGTTCACGATTTCCTGTCAGAAAAGTCACAGTTCATAGCAATTGATGGAAAGTTATCAAGTAAAACAGAAGTAATATCTCATGTTCCTCGGAGGAAGTGTTATTGCCCTCTGCTGTTCCTGATCTACATAAACAATTTAGAAGATAATCTGATGAATACTCTTAGATTGTTTGCAGATGATGCTATCATTTACCATCTTACAAAGTCATCAGTTGATCAAAACAAATAGCAAAATGATTTAGACAAGATATCTGCCTGGTGCAAAAAGTGGCAATTGACTAAGTGATGAAAAGTGTTAAGTCATCCACATCTGCTAAATCTCAGTTACACAATAAACCACACAATCCTAAAGGCTGTAAATTCAACTAAATACTTAGGGATTAAAATTACACATGTCGTGTGTAAAGCAAATTAAAGATTACATTTTATTGGCAGAACACTGGAGGAAATGCAACAGGTCTACTCCAGAAAATGCCTACACTATGTTTGTACAGCCTCTTCTGGAGTATTGCTGTACAGTGTGAGATCTGCTCTGATGGACTGATGAGGGCATCAAAAACATTCAAAGAAGGGCAGCTTATTATGTATTATCATGAGATAGTGGAGAGAGCAAGACGAATATGATACATGAATTTGGGTGGCGATCATTAAAACAAAGGCATTTCTTGTCATGGCACAATCTTCTCATGAAATTTCAATCATCAACTTACCTTCAGAGTGTGAAAATATTTTGTTGGCATCCACCTACATAGAGAGAAATAATCATCATAATAAAATAAGATACACAGAGCTTGCAAAGAAAGACCTAAGTGGTTTGCTTTCCAACATGCTGTTCAAGAGTGGAATGGTAGAAAATACCTTGAAGGTGGTTCAGTGAACACTCTACTAAGCACTTAATTATGAATTGTAGTGTAACTGTGTAGAGGTAGATGTGTACAGATAATAGACTCTTTGCCATGTCAGTATTAACAAACTTTGTTTGTTACAGAATGAGATTTTCACCCTGCCGAGAAGTGTGCACTTATATGAAACTTCCTGGCAGATTAAAACTGTGTACTGGACTGAGACTCGAGCTCGGGACCTTTGCCTTTTCCAGGCAAGTGCTCTACCATCTGAGCTACCCAAGCACGACTCTCACCCCATCCTCACAGCTTTACTTGCACCAGTACATCATCTCCAGGAGAGCTTCTGTGAAGTTTGGAAAGTAGGAGAGGAGGTACTGGGAGAAGTAATGCTGTGAGGATGGGGCGTGAGCCATGCTTGGGTAGCTCAAATGGTAGAGCACTTGCCCGTGAAAGGCAAAGGTCCCGAGTTCGAGTCTCAGTCCGACACACGGCTTTAATCTGCCAGGAAGTTTCTTTGTTTGTTACAAACTGTCTTTACATATCCACTCACAAAATTGTTCATGAAAATCTGTGTATGGGTTCTACCCAAAACGCATTAAATAAAGTCAATGGTTTCTCAACTGGTGGCCTCTTATTTGGTGACCAATACGGCAATTGTGCAATACTGCTATTAATTTATACTCTCCAGTCGCATTCAAGTGACCAGCTGTCAAAAGCCTCGCCTTTTGCAGCATGTACTGGTGCAAGACATGCTTGAAGACAGTCAGTAAGGTTCTGAAAGAAACACACAGGGAAGTGGAACAATGCTGACTCTAGTGCCATGACCAGCTGTGATAGTTTCTCATATGAGGATACATGGTGCCAACAGCCCGATTGCAGTGGTCCCACAGGTTCTTGATCAGATTTAAATCTGGGGAGTCTGGTGGCCAGAGGTGTGAGGCAAACTCATCCCAGTGCTCTTCAGACCACACACGTATACTGAGAGCTGGGTGACATGTCGCACTGTCCTACTGATCGATGCCATTGTGTCGAAAACAAGAAACTGCATGCAGGGGTTGAAATGATTCCCAATGACGGATGTATTCTTATGTTGATCCACTGTGCCTACCAGAATGATGAGATCACCCAGAGCATGACTCGAAACATTCTCTAAACCATTATGTTTCAACGATTGCCTGTAGGGTGTTTGCTTTCAGACATTCATGCGGTAGACACAAACATCCATCTGTCCAATGGAGCATAAAATGTGATTCTATCTGAAAAGGCCACATGCTGCCACTCAGTGGATGTCCAGTTGCAGTGTTGGCATGAAAATTCCAGCCTTCATTGCCAATGAATAGCTGTCAGCATGGGTTCATGAGACAGGCACCAGAAGCCAACACACAGCAACATTCACAGAGCAGTCACTGAGGAGCCACCACTGCTAGCCTTTTGGTTCACCTGAGCAGTCAGTTGCTCAAAAGCAGCATACCTATTCAGCCACACAGATCTCTGCAGCTGTCCTTCACACCTGTCATCTATGCCCGTGGTGCACCACAGTTGCCTTAACACCAGTTTTGGATACTGCCATTTTGCTACACAGTATACTTTAACCACAGCAGCACACAAACAGTTTACAAAATTAGCTGTTTCAGCCAACAGCCAGTGATCATGCCACTTTGGATGTCAAATGTATTGCAATGTTTCCACATTACGACAATGACTGCACTGTATTCTGCATCGCCAACACACTTTTTATACGCTTTACTGCTGGTGCCGCCATTTGTGAGTGGTTATTGTACACTGATGTCTAACACAAGCAGTGATCACATTAAAGTGACTAGACCACATATAACCTTCACATATGTATTGTCACGTACAAGATGGTGTAATTAGAAGAATGACGAACACTAACTTCACTTAACGAAGGTTTGTTCAGCACTTGCACATACAAGAGCACGGAGTGAGCTGCCTCCAGCTAGAACACATACAGTATACATACAGCTACAGAACATTCCAGTACAATGGATTTTGAGATTTGTAGATACTTCTAGAATGTACTTGAACCAAATATAGAAATTAAAGTTTTACAGGTCAGATGAGTTTTGAACTCACGACCCTCCATGCACCAGTCTAGTAACATAACCACTCAGCTTCTTCTGCAACATTGCTCCCTCCCTAAGATAACAGTGTCTCAGTGTTACATCATCCTAGTGCGGGGTAGAGTCATCAGTCCTGCATATTCCGACTCCTGATGACTGATATTCGCCTTAGAACTTCCTTTGCCACTATGTGCTTCATTACCTTTCTGCTTGTTTCCTGTCACTGGAGATTCGAATTTACCCTGGGTTGCAGGATCCTTATTGGGCTTCATTCGAAGGATGTGGACCATATCTCTGATCATCCATCGTCTTGTGTTGGGGTTGAAATCTTCAACTTCATAAGTAACATCAGACAACTGTTCTACAACCTTATAAGGTCCAAAGTAGCGCCTGAGGAGCTTCTCAGAGAGATCAACCTTCTGAACAGGAGTGAAGATCCAAATGAGGTCACCAGGCTGGGAGACAACAGGGTGGTGGGTCGCATCATACCTTCAGCGATCGTTTTCTTGAGCCTGCAGTGCGTGGAATCGTGTTAACTCCTGAGTTTCCTCAGCTCTGGTTAACACCTGGCCAATGTAGTCGTCAGGATGTAAAGAAAACAGTGTCCATCGTCGTAGTCACCTCACGCACATGCACCAGGAAAAATGGCATAAATCCTGTTTGGCAGTGTTGGCAAACGTAACGAAAGGTAGCACCTCATCCCACTTGCTCTGCTCAACATTGATGAACATTGATAGCATGTCGGCCAAGGTCTTATTAAGGCAGTCAGTAAACCCGTTAGTTTGCAGATGGTAGGCTGTCATCATATGATGATGGTTTATCTCTGTCACAAGGTTTGATTGAAAAACTTTCCCCTGCTCCCTAACTAACAATCTTGGGGCACCGTGTTTTAATACAATGTCTTCCACGATGAATTTGGATGCCATAGCATGTCAGATAATCAGTGCAACTAGCAGACATTGGAAATTGTCCGAGGAGGCCAATCCCAACACGCTGGAAAGGCATTTCAGCTGGTGGAATTGGTATGAGTCAGTCAGGTGGTTTTTAAGGACTGCCTATCTCCTCTGGCACTGTCGACAGTGCGACACAGTGACAGACACTCCTAAATAAACCTGGCCAGAAAAATCTCTTGTGGATCCTATTGTACGTCTTAATAAATCCTAAAAGTCTGGCCTCAGGTTTGTCATGGAATTTCTGTAGAACATCTAAGTGCATGTGTTTAGGAATCACTGGTAGCCACCTCTTTCCAAACGGATCAAAGTTTTTCTTGCAAAGTAATTCATTAACTACCTTAAATTGTCCTTTCACATCCTCTGATCGATGCAAGGCAAGCATAATTTCAGAAATCTTGGCACCGTCGTCCTGCACAGCAGAGAGATCCCGGAGTGCAGTTACACAGTCACAATCTTAGTCAAAGTCTTGATGGTCTTGCACAGGTTTTCTTAAGAGACACTAGGCATCTTAGTGTTTTCTTCCACTTTTGTACACTATGGTAATGTCATACTCTTGAAGATGTAGTGCCCACCTGGCAAGTTGTCCTGTTGGATCCTTAAGACGTGTCAACCAACAAAGTGAAGATGGTCTGTAACAACTGTGAATGTCCTCCCATAGAAATACTGTCAAAATCTGTGCATGGACCAGGTCACAGCAAGACATTCTCTGTCTGTAGTTGAGTAGTTTCTCTCGGCTTTTGTAAGTGTTCTAGAAGCATAGGCTATAACCTCCTCTTTTCCATCCGAAATCTGCACCAGAACAGCACCGATCCTATACCCAATAGCATCTGTGTGTAGTTCAGTAGGTGCTCTCACATCATACAGACCAAGTACAGGGTCAGTCATCAGAGCTTTTCGCAGCACATCAAAAGAATCTTGTTGAGCACCATCACAGATAAATTTAGCATCAGCTTTTAACAACTCTTGGAGTGGCTTGACTTTGATACAAAAGTTTTTAATAAAATGGCGGTAATAAGAACATAATCCAAGGAAGCTTCTCACATCTCTAATACTTTTAGGGATAGGAAATTCTGTTATAGATTTCACCTTTTCTTGGTCTTGCCGCCCACCTTCATTTGACACAAGGTGTCCAAGTATTTTGATTTCTTTTGCTCCAAAGAGATACTTTCTTGGATTAAGTTTCAGTCTGCTTTGTTGGAGCCACTTAAGAATGGCCCTCAGTCTTTTTACATGTTCATCAAATGTCTCTGAGAACACTATAATGTCATCTAAATAATGAAGACACATCGTCCACTTCAAGTGTCATAGAAAACTATCCACCATCCATTCAAAAGTTGCTGGTCCATTACACAAACCGAACAATATTACCTTAAACTCATACAGGCTCTCAGGGGTGATGAATGCAGTTTTCTCACGATCAGCCTCATCTACTTCAATTTGCCAGTACCCCAAGTACATGTCCATGGTTGAGAAAAACTTAGTCCCCTTCAGACAATCTAGTGCATCATCAATTCGTGGAAGGAGCTAAATGTCCTTTTTAGTTATCTTATTAATCTTTGTGTAATAAACACAAAAGCACCAACTGCCATCCTTCTTCCTGACGATAACCACTGTTGGTGATCATGGGCTCTGGGAAGGCTGATGATGTCATTCTTCACCACTTTCTCTACCTCGTCGTGAATTATTTGACATTCCATTGCTGACACACAGTATGCTCTCTGGTTCACTGGTTGATGGTCTCCAGGGCTAATCCGCGTGGATTTGTCCAATTTGCTCTTTACCTGTGGATTGAAGCATTCGGAGAACTCTTGAAGAATGACAAGTAGCTTCTTCTCTTGTTCCTTAGTGAGATCTGGTGATAGTCAAGCTAGAAGGTCTTGTCTTGTAGTGGCAGTGTCAATGTCGCCCGCAGACTTGGCATGGGAGGTTTCTATGATGTACAGCTGTTCGGCAATTAACAGCGCAGTGTTTGCTATGCACAGGCACCTTGGAAGGATCTGTGTTTCTCAGCAGCAGTTAACTATCCGCAATTCACCGAATCCGTTCTTAAACGAGACAACAGACGCTGGGATGACTAAGTTATTCTTCAGTGGTATGCTTCTCTTACATACCACTAGAAGATCCACACGTTCATGCATGGCATGACACATGACAGTTGCCTTTCTAGCGCTGACTGCAGGAATGATCACTTCATCCAGCACACGCATAGTCTCCACACACTCTGATGCGCATCTTCCTGTTCACAGTATCTAATCTCGTCTAGCATAATCTTCGAGTGACCACACTCTATAATTGCCTGAGAAGCTTTCAAAAAGTCCCATCCAAGAATGACATCATGACTACACTCTTGTAAGATGATGAATTCTAAGGACTGTGTATGGCCACTCATACCCACACGAATGACATCTTCCTGTAGGTTTTACGTATTTCCCATTAGTCATCTTCAGCAGAGATGTTTTGCTGTTGACGAATGCGGTTTTCTGCAACTGGTGACGGTACTTCTCTGAAATGACTGAATATGATGCTCCAGAGTCCCCAAGAGCTTGTGCTGGTCAGCCATTCGTGAGGATATAGACGTAGTTTCCTATCATTTTTGTAGCGTTCAACAGCGGAGGATTTTTCTCTTCGGCGGTCTCACCTCCAAGGAAAGTCACACCGTTTAGTTTTCCAGGTTGCAGCAGCTAGGTGATTAGCTAGAGCTTCTAAACAGCGATGGAGACCTTGATCGGCATGTTGGGGAGTGTCCTCTCCAGAGGCTAGTTTGCGGTGATGGTGACCTACATCGTCCTGCACCCACATCATCTTGTTCATCTTCGTCGTCCCAGAGTTGCTGTCGTCTAAGATTGTTCTGCTGTCTTCTGGACTGGGTGTCATCAAATATCCTACACCTTTCTTGACAGTAGTGTGCATCACATGTCCTGGTTGTCTGCAGTGGAAACATACTGGTTGGTTATCCAGGGTTCTCCAGGCGTCAGTGCCCGAACAGGTTCCTCAAGTGGCTTTGTAGGAATGTAACTTCAATTGGGTCTCTACTTTTTCACTGTTTTAAAGGGCAGTTCATTCCTCGATCACAGGTATTGATACGACGTTTGGAAGCCGTTCAAACTTCTTGCATGTAATTCCTTTTTGATGCATTGTCTCAATATACTGACACCATTTTATGAAGTCGTCTGCTGTTGGAACCTCCTTCAGAAGTAGGGCTTGATACATGTCCTCAGCAACACCCTTCTAGGATCCACTATTTTACACAGCTCCAGCTCTTAAATGTAGAATGCTGTAGTTTCTCCTGGACGCTGTGCCCTGCACTTTAATTTATTTTCAGCCTTGCACTTCTGTCATTGTGTGTCACTGAACTACTTGCCCAGTTCCGCCTGGAATACTTCCCAGCTTGTGAACTTCTCCTCATTGTTCTCATACAAGCCAAAGTTTATTCAGCACTTGCACATACAAGAGCACAGAGCGAACTGCCTGCGGCCAGAACACACATGGTATATATACAGTTACAGAACATTCCAGTACAATGATTCTTGACATTTGTGGATACTTCTAGAATGTACTCGAACCAAAAATAGAAATTAAAATTTTACAGTTCAGATGAGTTTCGAACTCACAACCCTCCATGCAACAGTCCAGTAACATAATCACTACACCACGGTGACTGTGCTACTCAGCTTCTTCTGCAACAGCATGTCAGTAAATCCTCCAATTTAGTTACAACTGCACATCTGGATCTAATTATAGTTCACACTGCACCAATAATTTCTTAAATCTTCGGCTTGAGCAGACCTGGACTGAATCAAAAACAGCTTTAAATTCTTCTCTCTTTATTCAACAGACTACTATGAGACAGAAACAGTAAACAGCTTCAAAGCCACATTTCTACATCTATGTACACAGTGCATGGCAGACAGTACCATTGCTGTTCATATGCTTTCCCATACCACTCGCAAATGGAGTGGGGGAAAAACAACTGTGTATATGCTTTGTTACAAGCTCTGATTTGTTATCTCGTATTCCCAGTCCTAATGTGAAAGGTACACTGGTGGCAGTAACACTTTGTGCAGTCTTGATCCAAATGTCTGTTCTCCAAAGAATGGCTTCCTCCTTCCACGGAGTCTCACTTCATTTCACAAAGAATGGCTATTCACAAGTTTATCAAACCTACAGATAAAAAATCTAGCAGCATACCTCTGAATTGGTTCAGTATCTTAGCTTTAATGCGGCCTGAAGAATTGGTCATACACATGTTGTATATGCAGTCTCCTTTATAGATGGCCTACACTTTCCTAGAATTCTCCCAATGAATTGAAGCCCAACATTGTCTTCCCAACAACCAACCTTAAATATTAGTTTTACTTCACGTTGTTTTTCAGAATCAGAACCAAATATTTACTTGAAGTTACTAATATGCATACCAGTAATACTGTAGTCAAACAATATAGGAGTCTTGTTCCCACCCATCTGCATTATTTTACATTTTTCCACATAAAGAGCAACCTGCTATTCCCCACACCAAAAAGAAACTCTGTCCAAGTCATTTCCGTATCCTCCTACAGTCAGTCAATTATGACACTTTCCTGTACTCTACACAGTGTCATCAGCTAACAGTTGTAGGACGATTGGTGTATACCCTATTCATCAGACAGTTTATGTATGATGAGAACTAGACCAGTCCTATTACACTTCCCTGGAGCACTCCAGATTATACTTTTTCCTGTGACGTACACTCCCACAATGACATACTGGGTTCTGTTACTTAGAAAGAGTTTGAGCCACTCATGTATCTGAGAACTTATTCCACATGCTTAGAACTTTGTTAAAAGTCTGTAGTATGGCACTGTGTCAAATGCTTTCCAGAAATCTAGGAATGTGGAATCTGTCTCTTGTCCTTCATCCATGATTCACAGGAGATTATGCAATGAAAGGACAAGCTGAGTTCCACATTGGCAATGTTTTCTAAATAAATGTTGGTTGATGGATCACTTTATACTGAATTATACTGAACACTGCAGGTAACTCCTATAACAACGTTATAAAATACAAGCATGGGGCACATATTGGCCTCAATTACAAAGTAAGGAACGTAAAAGCTGTGAGCTCAGAAATTATTAGGCGAACTGCAAACTTAAGTTGCATGGTTACTGGACTGAGTACTACAGTATTTGAATGTGTAACAGAAATAGAGAAGATTTCATTTCAATGGGTATTAAAATAATTTTGAGTATCTCATTTCACCATCATATGATAAAGCCCGCTGTAGGTATGTCTTTTTTCACACAATGATTGAAATCAGGAAATGTATCTAACTTGAAGTCTGTTTACAAAAAAATTATAGGAATACCATGGGTTGTAATAATTTTTAAATCAATATACATATTATAAAAGTAAGTGTACAATGCCTATGCTGCTACAGCTGAGAAACGAGTCCCAGTACGATGAAGGGAGTTCTACGGTGTGGTAGCCCTCTATCGCCCATCCACGATGAAAGTTTCTGTTTTTACCTGAATGGCATGCTTTTTAAGATACAAGGGCTGGGAAGTTTTGTCATCTAGAAATTTCTATAACATTCAAGGGCATTCCACAACAGTCCACAATGTTACAGAATGCTCTAGGATTTTCTGGAATGTTCGGAAAGATTCCAGGATGTTTGGGAACATTCAGGAACGTCCCAGATCAATACTCTTGAATATTGTGGAATGTTCTGGAACATTGTAGACCATTCGAAGCCTTTTTGGTATGTTCTGGAGTTCACCATGGGTGGGGCTACCCATTGGTAGGGGTATGTAAAGACCTGTCACGAGTTCAAACATCAGTTTCTTATTAGTGACATAATGAGGAACTGGAAAAGTAGTACAGTGAGTGAATAAAAACAAACAGGGAAGTATGAGCAGTAAAAGTGGTACAGTGACTGAATACAAATTGAAAATGAAGTGTGTAAAGAGTACTTAGTGTTTTTGTTAATAAAAAGTTGATCTGATTTATATTTTAGATAATGCCCAAACATAAAAGAGGAGATCTTGCCAGTTCTGAAGCAAAATGGTGAAAGGAAAAATAAAAGCAAAAAAAATGTAACAGGCAAGCAGCGCAAACCACGTTTAAGTTACAAACAAATGACAATGAACACTGTGAGAAGCAGAGAAACTGAAAAACAATGAAATGAAGATTGAAGACTCAAAAATTATGACATAAACTTATAATAAAAGGCTGTGATCTCAATCCAGCCATGAAAATAACAGCCTACAGAAAGCGTGATTAGGACAAGTAAACAGTAAAATCTATGAAGCATTCTGCTATGATCTGCTGAAAGGATATAACAAACACAAACATGCCATGATCAGAAAAATTGATAACATCTGCCAGTTTTGCAACATGAAAAAATTCAGTAAAGGAACACCAGCATTCTATTGCATGAATGGAAAAATTCGATTATCGCCACTGGAAGCACCTTTGCAGTAATTTTTACATTACATGACTGGGGAAACTCCAGACTCTGAACACTTTCCTCAAAATATAAAAACACAGCACGCCTGCTTGCTAATGACTTCTTTCAGTGTCACTTCGTTCAACACTAATAGAGATTGGTAATGTTTCTCTCATCAAAGAACAAATTTATCGCAACATGGTATCATTACTACCACTACCCAATGAAGACCATACATAATTCAAGCCAACAAAAGACCACCTAGAGAAGATGAACACTGATTTAATGCACCTCAGACAGATGAAGTTACCATTGTAACTGTGGACAAAGCTGTCACATAACTGCATAACAAAGAAGTGAAGAACTACAATGCATTATAGAGACACACCGCTCATCTGATGTCCTCCAATATCCATTACTATTTCTGCATGGAGAGGGTGGATATCATTTTAATGTGAAACAAAATCAACCTGAAACAGGTGTAGAAACAAACAACAAATGCACTTCCAAAGTGTTCTATGCTTGCCCCTTAATGATCAGAGACAATGAAACATACAATCACATTCTCAACACTTGCTGTTTTTTTTCCAACAATTTCTAGTAGATATGTATGCAAAAATAGCTACAGAATGGATGCTTTACATAAGACTGAATCAGAAGAAATTACGCATGGAAGAATACATCCACCTCAGATAAACAATCATACATGACAGAAACATTGATGACATTGGAGCAATGGTAATCTTACCCTCATCATACATAGGAAATCTGAGACACATGCACGAACATACTCAAGGTGCCCTGACCTACATAAGAAAATATGGATGATGTGACCTCTCCAAAACATTCACATGCAACTCGTCATGGCCATAAATCAAAGGACAACTAAGGTATGGACAAGCCCCCATGCATCTACAAGACAGTATAGACTCAGTTTTCCAACAAAAAATTGATTTATTGAAGTCATCACAAAACATCACATCTTTGAAACTGTACACAAATGAGTGGCAAAAATGGGGACTGCCACCCCCCCCCCCCCTCTAACTGTACACAAATGTGTGGCAAAAATGGGGACTGCCACCCCCCACCCCCACCCCCCCCCCCCCTCTCTCTCTCTCTCTCTCTCTCTCTCTCTCTCTCTCTCCACGACAGAATTCATCTCATGGATATTGGAAAAATCATCCAAGCTGAATTTCTGAAACCGCTAGAAGGTCCAGAACTGTATGACACAGTAATGAAAAACATGATTCATGGAGCATTTGGGCTATTAAACACCAATTCCCCATGTATGCCTGACACAAATGTACAAAAAAAAAAAAACCCAAAACCATACTTGCATGACACACAAATTGGAGTTGATGGCTATCACCCAATAACTGTGGCTTCACAGGACAAACGTAAATACAAGGCAGTGACAAACTCAAAATAGACAATCAGAGGGTAGTACCCTATAGCACACTACTTTTAGAATGTTCCAAGCGCACAAACTTAGAACACTGCAATTCAGTGATATCAATACAATATCTCTGGAAGTATGTGAACAAAGGCAATGACATGGCAGCATTTCAAACAGCCAAAGACAGAGAACAACAAAACAGAAATGACAAGATTCTCACGTCCCAAATGGGAAGATACATCAACAGCAATGCAGCAGCATGGTGGATTTTCAGTTTTCACATACACAAATGCAAACCAACTGTGCAACATCTAGCAGTACATTTGGAGAATGGACACAGAGTTTACTTCACAAAAGACACTGCCACAAAAACTTCAAGTGAACCATGTCAGAAGACAACATTAACAGCTTTTTCCAACTGTGCCAAACAGATCAATTTGCGAAAACATTACTATATGTCGATGTCCCTACCTATTATACATGGAACACGCACAAAAAACTTTCAGTGATGAAAACAAGGAATTCCAGTAGAGGATCATCCAGGACTCATGAAAACTGGGGCACTACACTGAGTATTCACTATACATTTGAACAATATCTAATGTTTCTATCTCCGGATGTTGCTACAAGAAATACAAGGACAAACAAGTTTCACATATCTCAAGAAGGTTGATGGTTGTCTATGCCAGACATACAGAGAAGCATGCCAATGCTTAGGACTACTGAAATGACAACCAATGGGAATTAACACTACAAGAAGCTTCACTCAAGCTACAACATCAAGGAACTACTTCAATGCATTACTCATTACAAACCACTCCTTAGTGACAATCAAAAGCAAATTTACAATGTTATCATGGACCAAATCAACAGCAACACTGGTGGAATTAGTTACTTCGATACTTTAGACAGCACCAGGAAAATGTTTCTAATAAATGTATTGATGGTGGAAATATGTGCTAAAACAACACATCACACTTGCACTGGGATCATCTGGTATCACAGCCACACTTATGGAAGGATGACAAAAATGCCCTACAACTACTGTTAAATATAGCCACAGAACAATTACCAAATATCAAGAGCATCTGGATGGGGTGAACTACATTCTACCATACATTGCTCATGCACTGGCTGTTGGCTTCAGTCTCGGGAACTTCAGCTAGATTAGATTAGTTTTTCATTCCATAGATCCATGCTGTGGAGATCCTTGTGAATGTGGAACATGTCAAATTTTTTTTAGATGAAATAACAATACTAATAGTATGAATATATACAATACATCATTTATTCCTATTAAAAAAATCATCAATGGAGTAGGAGGAGTTGGCCACTAGTAAGTCTTTCAGGCTCCTTTTAAACTGATCTTTATTTGTAACTAAATTTTTTATGTTTGCTGGCAAATTATTGAAGATGCGTGTTCCTGGGTAGTGGACCCCTTTTTGAACTAAAGTAAGTGCTTTTAACTCCTTGTGCAGATCATTTTTGTTCCTGGTATTGTATGTATGAAATGAGCTGTTTGTTGGAAAAAAGATATATATTATTTAGGACAAATTTCATTAAGGAGTAAATATACTGAGAGGCAGTAGTTAGTATACCCAGTTCTTTGAAGAGGTTTCTACGCCACATCTGTGAATTTACTCCACAAATAATACGTATTACACACTTTTGGACTCTGAAAACTTTTGTTTGACTTTAACAGTTACCCCAAAATATTATACCATATGACATCATGGAATGAAAGTATGCATAGTATGCAAGCTTTTTCATTTTTATATCACCTATGTCAGCTAACACTCGAATTGCAAATACAGATTTGTTAAGGCATTTCTGCAGTTCTCTAGTGTGCTCCAACCAACTGAATTTATTATCAAGTTGAAATCCTAGGAATGTAAGACTGTCAACCTCTTCTATCTGCTCTTCTTCATACTTTATGCATATGCTGGGTGGAAACCTCTTACAGGTTCTGAATTGCATACAGTGAGTCTTTTCGAAGTTTAATGACAGTGAGTTGGCTTTAAACCATTTATTAATATCCATGAAAATATAATTAGCAGATCTTTCTAGAATTACACTTGACATGATATTTATTGCAATAATTGTGTCATCTGCAAACAAAATGAACTCTGCTTCTGGCAGTGTAACTGACGAGAGGTCATTAATGTACACAACAAAAAGCAATGGTACTAAGATGGATCCTTGTGGGACACATGTAATTTCTTCCCATTCTGATGATGACTTAATTCTCTAGTCCCTTGCACTGACACCCTTTGTTTCCTGTTAGCGAGGTATGACTTGAACCATTTTGCAGCACTGCCTGTAAAACCACAGAATTCTAATTTATTTAAAAGGATGTTGTGGCACACACAATCAAATGCCTTTGACAAATCACAGAAAATATCTGCTGTTTGTAATTTGTTATTTAATGAATTAAGTGCATTGTCACTGTAGGTGTAAATAGCCTTCTCGATACTAGAACCCTTCAGAAATCCAAACTGTGTTCTTGATAATATGTTATTTGGGGTCAGATGGTTGAGAAGCTGCCTGTACATTACATTTTCTAAAATGTTTAAGAATGCTGGCAAAAGTGAAATCGGTCTGTAGTTTGATGGTATCTCTTTATCCCTTTTCTTGATTAGAGGCTTAATATGTGCATATTTTAACCAGTCAGGAAATGTCCCAGTTATAATTGACTGGTTACACAAGTAACTTCAAATTATACTAAACTCACAAGAACATGCCTTAATTAACTTTGTTGATATTTCATCATAACCACTAGAATGCTTTGTTTTTAAAGATTTTATTATGGAAGTTATTTCTTTTGGCGAAGTGAGTGACATATTCATGTACTTGAAGCTACTTGTAAAGGCTAGTTTCAGACATTCAAAGGCATTATTTACTGATCCTGACAATCCCATTCTATCAGTAACGGATATAAAGTACTTGTTAAATAGATTTGCCACACTATGCCCATCGGTTACTAATGTGTCATCTACCCTTAATGTTATTTGCTCCTGTTCCTTTCTGGTTCTACCACTCTCCTCTTTCACTATATCCCCTACTGTTTTTATTTTGTTCCCTGACATTGCTAACAGCTGTTAAAGGATCTTCCTCACATTTCACCAGCACAAGTGGCTGGTATTGTCAAGGCTTCACCCTACAGCACTGGTGGAAAACAGGAGTCAAGCCCTCAGCTAGAGATTGTATGTACCTGTTTTGCACAAGTCTGAGGGTTTTCCACTGTTCATTACCATCAAGCTTCTTCCTTTCCTACCTGCAAGGGGCTTTTTCTGAATGACGGGAATCCAGGATCTGTTTACCTAGATTCAGACACTGTGGTGAATGAACACTGTTCATAATGATAAGGGGAAGGTCCTCAGACACATTTGATGTGTGGCCATAGGATTAATGTCAGTCCACCCCTGGCAATGGAGGGTGAACTTTTGGCAACACCAGGCACTTGTGCTGGTGAAACATCAGCAAAATTGTTAAACGTTGGCCAAAGATCTCAAAACAGAAGCCAACTAGCAATACAGCAAAAAGTGGCACTCAAAGCCTCAGCAATTTCGAAAGCCCATGCAGCAAAAACAGAAAGGAGAAAGCGAATGTCACACTCGCAATGTGTGCACCAGCAAATGAAAAGACTTCATGAGCAGCGAAAGCAGTTATCTATAGAAAGTAATAATGGATGTCTGTATACACCAAGCAATGCTACTGATTGCACTACACATGGCTTTTCGACACTCTGATTACATAGTGGCATAGTTTATCAGAGTAGCTAACATGTGTTTGTTTTTCTCTTATTTCCATTTTCTGGAACTCCCAATTTCTTGTCTGTGTGTCTGAAGGCAACTTGTTACAGACATTTGCACTAAAATATAGAAGCATATTTTGAATATTAAACAAGAATACAATATCTATACCAGGTATATACACAGACAAGAAAAAAATCCAGATTTTTTCCAGGATTTCCTGGTTAAAAATACACATTTCGCTGGGTGAAGGTGAAAATACACTTTTTTCATGTTAAGTGACAGTGTACTTTCTCTCTGAACTGTAAAACTTATTATTTCTTTGGATGGTGAAGTTTTTATACACTGGCACAAAACTTCCCAGAACCTTAGAAAATGAAACAAAACATCACGTTTTGGAAAGATCTTTCATGTGTGGCAACATGTATGCTGCACATTTTTGTGTTAACAAGAGTATAAATACGAATTCTACCAAACACAGCATGTTAGTTTCCAAAGCATTGAAATCAAGGTTGTGATGTGCTTTTGTTAGCCAATCATAGCTGATGACACATGATCTCACCAGCCGATGACGGCAGGTATTCGGAGCATAGGACATGTGATGTAGTCAGCCAACAGCAATATCACTGTTACATAGTGTGAACACACAAACAGGAAAAGTTAATGGTTTAAATTAATACATATATATCATATATAATATTGGTCTTTTTTTCGTGTGTTACTCTTTAAGATATTTTAAACACAAATGTGCCAATAATATTTTAAATAATGACATTATGTCTGGTCTTCTTGGCCTTAAATTTTTCTAAGTGTTAAGTTTTGAATGTGAGTCAAACACTCAGTAATTTAAGAAATTCATTATGCATTCTCACACTTGACATAATTCATCTTGTGTAAGAGGAAACTTACTTTGAACGTAATGTTTCTCTCACAGCCATTTGCAACATTTTGCTGCGATCTGTTAGAAATAGGTTCATTTGAGTTATTGCCAAAGAGCACCAGAAAACAGATCTTACTACAATGTTGAATGAAGCCCATGCTTGGTGTTTACTTTGCTCATATGCGTTTTGTCACATTTGTGTTTGGAATTTCATGTGTAGTGGGGCATCATATGCTCATGTGCAGCACTGAACCAAGGGGACATATGAAGTTTTTGTACTTAGGGCAATTGTTTTATCATATCCTATCCAGATGATGAATGCAAAATAGGAAAGCAGTCTTTGACATAATATTCATTTCAATACTGGACTCTGCAATTCAAAGAACCCAATATTTTGCTATGTGGTGGTTTTAACATACCTTTTCTTTATTTGTACTGCACAACACTGTTATGTAGCATTTTCAATTCCAATCGGGCTTACACTTTCACAGCACTGCAGAAAGCTAGTAGGATGGTATACAAATTTCGAGAGAGAGAGAGAGAGAGAGAGAGAGAGAGACCACACAATTGTTTGTATACACCAGAACTAAGAACAATAAGCTTTGCATGACTTTTTCAGACTGTATAAAAAATTAACAAGGTTCTTTGTGAAGCTAAGAAAGTGTATAATTGGCAGTTTATATTCTACTGCAGGATTAAATATAAAGCCATGGGGGGGGGAGGGGGGGGGGGGGAGTTACAAATGATAAAACACGGTGTGCTGCCAGTCTATAATTTACCAAAGAAAGGCATTCTGTACATTTAAAATGTAAACAACACAAATTAAGAAACAGCGTCAAGCCTGGAGGAGGTAGCAGACAGTGTTGAAGCATATCTTGTGACTGAAGAACATTGTTCTTCTTAGGATATGTAAAATCCTGCTAAAGCTGTCAACATATTTGGAACAAAATATTTTACTCAATACTACTGACCAAATTTGCCTGCTTTTTCATCTCCAAGTAAACATTTATGTATGTTCATAGGTATATAGCATTAAGAGATCTTACATTATGTCACAAAAGAAACAAGATTTCCCAGTTGTTCTGGGGCAATTACACCCTGTATAAAGAAATTATTTTTGCCTTCTGTAGTGATTGTAAAAATTACAGTTTAGCTGAAACTAATATTTAACACTCAGCAAGAATGCCACATATCAGAAGAATTTACTGTGAAGTGGGTGGAAGAATTCCAGGATATTTGAGATAACATAAATAAACTGCCAAATAAGATACTGGCAATTTGTATATGCCATTCTATCAGGAAAATCAATGCACGCTATAAAATTGCCTTTCTTTCTGCCCTGTGCATGACTGGATGCTGATGCCACTGCACACTGTACGATGTGGCCACATAGTGTACCTAATGCTAAAACTCTGCAATTTTGTGGAATAAAGGCTCAGTGTTGTTATTTTTTATTATTATTTTATACTGAGCAACATTACATTTAGCCTGTAGCTAGAATTATTTAAACATTAAGAAACTCCAGACAGGTTTCATCATAGAAAGTTCTGCATCTTTGAAAATGACCAAAAATTTGAGCTGTGCAGTTTCAATAAACTAAACACGCATGAATACAGTTTATCAATGAAAAAATTAAATCACAATATTGAGTATTACAGATAATTTCTCTGTGCATTACAGAGTAGCAACAATAATGAAGGACATAAGGAGTAAGATCAACACACTGGGTTACCCATTATTTTGGAAACTACAAATCTTAACTGTTCCCTCCCTATACATTTATGAAATTATGGTCTTCCTACACAGCAAACAAAAATTATTTTTGGACAATCATTTTAACCACAAATATAACATGCGAAACAAAAATAATTTTATGCTACCCACAACCAGTTGAAAGTATATGCACAGACTCCACAGTATATAGGGATGACAAAATAGACCAAGTTAATAGGCAAAAACATACTTAATATGAAGCCAGAAGTTTTAAAAACAAGGCTAGAGCGGATTTTGTGGGAGAAATGCTACTGTTCAGTAGAATTCATACAGAATGAAATGATAATTTGAGCAAGGGGTAGTTAAGTGTTAGCTTTTCCTATATGTATAACAAAGATTTTATTATTATTATTATTATTATTATTATTATTATGCAGTTTGTTAACATCAGCTGTTCTGTATTTACGGTGAAATTTTACTGCAGTTTTGAAGTGTGTTCTGCAACTGAATCAAACTATTTAGATTACGTACATAACGAGACAAATAAACCACAATTCACAAATTATCAGTCAATCAATAGTTGTTTGTGATGAACAAGAAAATTCTGAAAAATCTCTTTAATGAACATACCCATCTTGCCTCGTCTTGACTTTGAATGTGATCCAGTGTGCTGAACATTAATATGCTGGGTGTTAGGGGCAGTAATATGCTGTGTGTTAGGGGAAGACCAACCCCTCTCTACAGTAACTGCAAAGTAATGAAAATTTTTATTAAAGATCTGGAACCTTAAGACAAAATATAAAAATACAAAAGCATATAATCTATAATACAAATATTTTAAAAAATAACTACAATGTACATTTTACTCATTTGTAGTCCAAATTATACTTTATTTTCAAGACTGGATTAAAAAACAAAAATAGGAAACTTAATATAGTGCTTTTAATGCTTCAATTGTTTTACAGTGTCTCCCACTGGTTGGGTGCAACACACAGAACATTCATACATCCAGGCAAAACTATCAGAAAGCTCCTTCTGTGGGATGATGTTCAAACTGCATGTCACATCGGTCTGAATGTCAGTTATATCATCAAAGTGGTGACTCTAAATGTGACTTTCTGCACATTGTCATTATATGGTAGGTCTGTAGTGATAACACCAAGACTTGCCACTTGTGACAACTTTTTTCTGAAAATAACTGTCCACATTTCACATTCCAAACAAGTTGTGGCAGGCATCCACACATAATTTTTCTTCAGGAGTTAAGTTGTGTGTGGTATGAACTATACACACACTTCTCTCTTCATCAAAACATACAAAAGTGTCTGTAACACTTGATTTAAGGAAGTTGCTCCAATGTGATTTGCAATGCAACATTGCTGTCCTATTACAGCCACACATCCACTACTTAACATAGCCTGCTCACTACTGACTGGTATTGTATTGTATTATTTATTGGTCCTGTTGTCTACATAGCAGCTTATGCATAAGACATTGGATAAGTCAAGTTATAAATATATAGGCTGAAAGTCATTTCAAGGCATATATATTTAAGGTTACAATAATACACTTTACACGTAAGTATTTATATAACACATTTCATAAATTTAAATATTCTTCAATGGAGTAAAAGCAGTGATGCTGTAAATATGACTTTAGAGATTTTCCAAATGTATTGACCTCAGTGATAGCTTGTACATTTTCAGGAAGTTTGTTATAAAGCTTAACTCCAATGTGAAAAGTACCTTTTTGGCACAGTGCTGTGCTGATTTGAGTCATATGTAAGTTTCTGTTTTGTCTGGTAAAGTGCTCATGTATATCACAGTTTTTTGCAGTCTTCGGTCCTTGCCTACTACATTTAATTTAAAGACTAAAAGGGTTTCAATAATGTATTCACATGGTAATGGAGGAATACCAGATTTCTTAAACAGGGGTTTACAAAAGTCTCTAGGCTTGCACCCAAACAAGATTGTAATGGCCCTTTTTTGTAGTTTAAAAGTGCTATTAACTGTTTTAGAGTTTCCCCAGAAGGTGACCCCATATCTAAGACGAGAATGAAAGTAAGCATGATATGCATTCAATACTGTTTTCTCACTACAGCATGATTTTAATGAACAAAGAAGGTAACATGTTTTGCTCCATTCTGCATTGAGATATTCAATATGCTTATTCCATCTGATGTTACTCTGCAGCCAAAGTCCTAAAAATTTGGTTTCAGTATTGTTACCAACTGGTTCGTCATTGATAGGGATTGATGGGATAAACATGTCCTTGTTAGGAACATTGTGGAATTTTATAGCAATGGTTTTCTTACTGTTTATTACAAGCTGATTACTCTGTGCCCAGCTGCTAAGTTGTTTCGTGACCGTGTTTACTGCCTGCTGTAACTGTTCATCGTCGTCTCCTTTTAGTAGAATCGTGGTGTCATCTGCAAATATGATTGTTTTGTGTGCATCAACATTTAAGGTTAGATCATTTATGTACAGGAGAAACAGAAGGGGTCCCAATACTGATCCTTGAGGTACACCACATTTAATTTGTTTATAGTCAGATAAGTGATTAGATACAGTTTTTAGCTCAATATCTCTGTGCTTGATGCGCACTGACTGCATACGATTAGTCAGGAAGGAACTGATCCACTTGTTGGACAGACCTCGAATACCACATCTTTCTAGCTTTGATAGCAGAATTTTATGGTCCACCATGTCAAAAGCTTTTGACAAGTCAATAAAGACTCCTACTGTTTCCTGCTTTTGTCCATCAGGTTTAGGACAGGATTGATGCACTCATAGACAGCAGTTGTCGTTGACCTCTTATTTCTGAATCCATGTTGTTCACTACATAGGATGCTGTTTTTATTTATAAATTTCATAAGTTTCTCATACATAACTTTTTCCAGTACTTTAGAGATGCAAGAGGAAATTGTGATGGGTCGTAGTTATTTACATTGTCTTTATCCCCTTTTTTATATACAGGAATAACTTTCGATGTTTTCAACACATCGGGGAAAGTGCCTGCCTGAAGTGAGCAGTCTTATAAGTGTGTGAGTACTTCAATTAGGTTTGATGCACTCTTCTTGAACATTGTTCCAGGTATACCATCAATACCTGCCGATTTGGAATTTTTTAGTCATTTTATTGCTTTAGCTACTTCATCTTGTGAAAAAGAACTTATGTACATTGATCCTCTACATGCACTTATTTTATATTCATTTGCCTGAGTGCTCTTAAAGTTTGATCATAACATATTTTCAGCAACACCTGTGAAAAAGTTGTTAAATGTGTTGGCTACTTCTAAGGGGTTTGTTACTTTTTTATTTTTATGTGATAGTGTTATATTTTTGCAAGGTTGTCTGTATACTCCACATTCTTCTTTTATAACACTCCACATAGCCTTTGATTTATTAGCTGAAATATAAATGATTTCATCATTATGCATTATTTTTGCTGCTTTTATTACTTTTCTTAATCTTTTGGAGTATTTTTTATAGTATGCTCGTACTACAGGTGAGGAATTTGTTTTGTTACATATTTCATGAAGTAGTCTTTTCTTTTGGCATGAAACCCTTATTCCCTTTGTGGTCCAGCTGTTTGTTCTAGAGTTCCCCCGTGTGGTTAATGTTTTCAGTGGGAATTCAAGTTCAAAGAAATGGGTTAATGTATCAATGAATTTGTTGAATTTTTCATTTATATCGTTCATTTTGTACACTCCTAGCCATTTTTCTTTCTGAAATAAGTTGTTGAAGTACTTTACATTATGCTGATTATAACTTCGATATGCTGTTCTGAAAGACATGTTGTTAATAATACTGTCTTGTACTTTTATGCTTAACATTTGAGCAAGATGATCACTAAAACCTCCATTGAAAATTTTTAGTGAGGTGTTGTGTAAATTCTTCTTGACTAGAAACTGATCAAGAGCTGTTTGGCAAGTTTCTGATACTCAGGTAGCTGCTTTTACTTCAGCCTTTAAATTGTAGGATGTTGCGAGGTTCAAAATGGTCTCCCTATTTCCACTATTTGTGAGGAAGTTAATACTGAAGTCACCACAGATTATCAATTCACAATCCATTTTATTTACTTTATTTAGCAATGATTCCATTTTGTTTAAGAAAAGTTCAAAATTCCTGGATGGTGATCGGTAAACTGTAGCAATAACTAGGTTGAACTGAGTAATTTTTATAGCTGCACTTTCATAATCCTTATCAACATTTGCCCTAGTTAAGTCAGGTAGTGTAATAAAATCTACATTATACTTTGTGCAAATTGCTACCCCACCCTGCTTGCTGTTTTTCCTGCAGTAGTAAGCAGCCAAGACAAATTTGTTTATTTTCGTATTCTGGATTAATTCTGGGTTAAGACAGTGCTCAGAAATGCATAACACTGAGATATCATTAAGTTCAAATGTTAATAGTAGTTAATTTCATCGATCTTATTACGCAGGGATTGCACATTATGGTGATAAATTTTTAGTTCGGCGTATTCACGATTTGATAATTGGGAATCACATTTACAGCATCACATGCATTCCATGCTTCATGTGCATTTCCCTGCGGAAGGCTACGTGCAACACTTGTCCTATGAATCCATCCCACACATTCTATTCCAGTCCTATCACGGGCATATTCTACCTCACCTAAATGTGACAGAATTGATCATCTACACTTTCTTGAGAGTTGCTTCACTATTCTATGCCATATGATTCCCCGACCCCATACCACATCTCTTAATCACATAGAAGGGAATTGTACTTACAAAATATATTTTGATATTACAAGCTTCCATGCCTTAATTTCTGCAAGCCTATAACCCACACTCTCCCCAATGTCTGCTCTTGTGCCTCCCAACCCACTCCATGAACTTACACCCTCAATGTCCACTCAATTGTCCCACTCTTTCTTTTCTTATCCTTCCAACTCCCCCCCCCCCCCCCCCTCCACTACTTAGTGTGTCACATGAAACTTCCCCCAATCCATGCCAGGGATTGCCTACTGGTGGCATATTTATGTCCCATTCCTGTGCTGTGTCCCAACTCCCTCCAACTCCCATCCACCCCTTTCTAGCTCTCCCCCCCCCCTCCCCCTTGTTCCTCTCCACCATCCACACAACACAAAATTTCACTCCAGCCAGGCGATGGCACTTGGACAACATAGTGCATGGTGAGACAGAGAGAAAGAGAGAGAGAGAGAGAGAGAGAGAGAGAGAGAGAGAGTGTGTGTGTGTGTGTGTGTGTGTGTGTGTGTGTGTGTGTGTGTGTGTGTGTGTGCGCGTGTGTGTGTGTGACAGCACACACACATGCGAGGGGGGGGGGGGGGGTAAGAGATGATGCTGTAGCTACTTCATACAAAGTTGGGTGCAATTTTTTGTTCAGTACCTCTGAGGAAGTGCACTGTCCAGATTTAGCAATGATTTCAGTCTTGTGTATATGCGTATTGACTACTCAATGCCTTGGCTAAAATTAGTATTTAATTTCACTCTTTCAGTTATTTGTATTCCATGTCAATTTCTGAATTGAGTAGTGCAGATGCACAAGCCACTAAATGCATTTTTATTGATTTTGAGTTGGGCACATTGCCGTATAGATTTTTTCAGTGCCTACGCTATGGAACAGGTTTCAGGGTGCAAGACCTGTTATAATGCATTTAAAATGAGTGTGTGCCAGATCTAGATGGAAAGCATGCCAAGTGACATCAGACATTCAGAGCTACCTTTCAGTTTGATATGATTTGAAGGGATATTTTTGATATTTAGAGTTAGGTTAGCTGCACTGTAGAGAACGTGTACACAACAATAAAGCCCTCGCTGTTGATGCATTGTTGCAATATATGCCGATAATCACAGTTTAGCTGATCAGCAGGGTGTTTGTTGACATTTTAGCATGAGTGTTTTGAAAAAAAAAGACCTTTTTTGGACAGTTTAAATGCAGTCTATGCTACAAACAAAGTGGGAGTAATTTAAGGAAGGAGAAAGGAAGACTGAATTTAAAATCCCATCATTGTAAAGGTCATTTAGAGACAGAGCACAAGCTCGGGTTCTGTCAAGAAGGGGGAAGGAAATTGGCTGTGGTTTTTGAAAGAGACTATCCTAGCATTTGCCTGGAGTGATTCAGAGAAATCACAGCAAACCTAAATCTGTATGGCTGGACATGGATTTGAATTGTCGTTGTCCTGAATGCGAGTTCAGCATGCTAACCACTGCAACACCTCACTCAGTGCAAGTAACTGAAATTACAAGAATTCTACAAGAAGTCAAACCCTCATAGTAGTTGCAAATGACCAGAATGAGATAGAGCGTGACAGTCCTTCCTGGAAAAGGAAGGATCATCCTAATCAGTGGAAGATAAATGTTTCCAAACCAGAAAGATGAGAATATGAAAAGTATTATCAAAACAATGTCATGCAATGGAAACTACATTGACACTAATTGTTATGACAAAACCTCAACAAATTCATGGTATGATCTGTGCTCTCCTCTACACAGTGACGGACCATTCCTGCAAAACAAAGTGGTAGTTATCTGGCAACAATGTAAGAGTGAAATGCACAGCAGAACTAAAGAAAATGTGCGGTAAATTCAGCAGACCTTGCAGGGAGTGGCTAGGAGTATGTGCGGTCATGTTAGTTTTGCTATACACTTCACTTACACGGATGCCAGGTTACTCCCAGTTTCAGTTTTGCTTGAACTGTCCACTGGGGAGGATTTTTAGCAACCACTGGTGGAGGAGATTTTGGCAGTAAAAACTGAAATTTTCTACCCATCATGTGGTTTAACCACACCTTTTTATACACGCTACCTGGTTTTTTAACTTAGCTTGTCCTTCTTACTGCCCCTTTCATTTTATCTGTGTGTACAGACTTGTATTTACTTAAGCATGGGACTTTGTTTCAGATAGAAGCCCAAGACCTTCCCAAAAACACCTGATTGTAAACATCCCTTCAGAAAACTGAGATATAATGAACTTACCATACAAGGCATCAGAAAATTCACCAAATGTTTCACCAGAAAAGAAGCCAAAGTGTCAGAGCAACTACGTAGCTCAAAATGTGTCTAAAACATCCCCTAAAAGAAGATCCAGAGAGGACACAAAAAAAAGGAAATGAACCATCACCACTCATTTTTTTTTTTTTTTTTGACTGAAAATATGAGACAGAAATATTGAAAATGTTACTGTTCGCAAAGCAGCTTTTTTGTCAGTTTTACAAATTAAGAATGATGGGGTTACCAGGTTATGCCCCAAAATTGTAGACCAATATGCTGTTACCACTGATATGAGAGGAGGAGACACAAGAACCACATTGCGTGATATGAGAAAAAAAAATGTGTGTAAAATCACATCAAGAAATTAAACCCCTTAGACTGTCAGTATTCATGAGAAACCAACACCCAAAGAGTCTATTTAAGTAGCAAATTGAGCATAATAAAGATGTGGACCACGTTGTGAAGAGAATACTGAAAACATTGTCAAATACAATTATTATGGGAGAATTTTTTTCCCAGATTTGCTTTGACACCAGAAATTTTGATACCTGCTCAACATGCTCATTGCTGGAAAATCTTATTGAAATGGGAAAATGAAGTGCTGAAAAGGATAGCATGCAAACCCCACTCAACATCCATCAAATGAGAGCAGACATGTTCTATACAAAGCTAAAATGAAATGACGAGGGTGAAATAACTCTCAGCTATAACTGTCCATAGGACCTAGTACTACCAAAGGTGCAGATCAAGTGGTCTACCATATTATTGCCCTCAGATGTACCTTTACAACTTTACAGTGTGCTAGGGCTAATTGGAGTCCCACCAAATCACTGACTTGGTGTTTCCAAATATTTGTTTGGAATATGAATGTGCCAGAGGATCAGTCCAAATAGCATTGATGGTTCACCACAGACTGACTCACCTGAACATCAAAGGAGTGAAAAAACTATGGTTGCTTTCTGACAGATGTGGAAGTCAGAATAAAAACAGGATGAAGATCAGCATGCTAGATCACTGGTTTCTTCTCAAAGCGAAGGAATGGAACTGGGGTTCCCAAATAGTGGACCTCTTATTCATCCCACCTGGCTGAGAATTTGGTAACGTTGAAAGACAAGTTGAACATCATAGAAAACAAGTCTGTACATATTTAGCTCTGAGCGTCATTGAAACCCAGTCTGTACATATTCAGCACATTGAGAAATGTGACAGTAGTAAAACTAGAACAAAATGAATGTCTTATTCAAAACTGAAAAGGATGCATGGAAACCTCAGTGAAAGTTACTGTTAAATGGCATTTCCAGATACAAAAAACCAAAAACATCTTTTTCACAAAAAGCAAAAAGATTTATGATTTTAACACTGGAGAGGGGGAAGGCCATCTTGAAGAAGGGAAAAAATTTCAGCAAAGCAGACAGCCCAACACCAATCACAGCAGGTACAGAACTTACAGAAGCCAAACTCTGAGACGTCAAAAAGCTTTTGGAGCTCCACTCTGGTGAATTCTGCATCGAGGTGTTCTACAATGAGGAACGCAGTCCTAGAGTTACTCCTGCCACTGCCAATCCTCAAAACGAGGAAGAAGCCAGAATAGATTTTGAGTTGAAGGATGGTATTGAGGTTGATGTCACTTAAAAGCAATTTTCAGCCACTTTCATTTTTATAATTTTTTGTTGTTTTAAATAAGAGGAAACTTTCTGCCAATCTTTTCCATTTTCTAAAATTTTGTTGATGTTTTGCTGATGCACAATTTGGAGCGTATTTGATTTTTTACAATATCTTGTAATGTCAAAAGTACAATGGTGTATTTCTTTTAAAAAATCTAATGTTAAACATTCTTCCAGAATGAGATTTTCACTCTACAGTGGAGTGTGCGCTGGTGTGAAACTTCCTGGCAGATTAAAGGTATGTGCCGGACCAAGACTCGAACTCAGGACCTTTGTCTTTTGTGAGCAAGTGCTCTACAATCTGAGCCACCCAAGCATGACTCACGACCCATCCTCACAGCTTCAATTCTGCCAGTACCTCGTCTCCTACCTTCCAAACCCCACAGAAGCTCATCTGCGAACATTGCAGAACTAGCACTCCTAGAAGAAAGGATATTGTGGAGACATGGCTTAGCTACAGCCTGGAGGATGTTTCCAGAATGAGATTTTCACTCACTTTGGTAGCTCAGATGGTAGAGCACTTGCCCACAAAAGGCAAAGGTGACGAGTTCGAGTCTCGGTACGGCACAAAGTTTTAATCTGCCAGGAAGTTTCTTAACCATTCTTTTTTGTTCTCTTTTTTATGTTAAATAAGCCAGTTTTTCCTGATAAAATAATGTCACTTTCATATTTTTATATGCCAACTTTGTAGAATTTTCAGACTTCTCTTTGAATCATCACAGATTTCAGACATTAATATTTAGTAATTAATTTTTTTAACTTATTTTTAAAAAATAAATGAAGTCTTTAACTTTAATAGTGAGGATAGGATGACATCACAAGCAATATTTTACTATAAAAGGGTAACATGAGTTGCAGGGTAAAGGCAAAAATGATGTGGCAGAAAGTGATACTGTAATGCTGATGAAAATTGTGTTTATCTTGACATTCACCGTAAGGGATTTAGGGAAATCCCTGAATACCTGAATCTGGGTCACTTGAACCACTTTCCTCCAAAATATGAGTCCTGTGCCTTACCACTGTGATATTTCACTATGTTTGTGTGTGTTCAATGCACAGAGCAACTATACAATGAATTGTTATCTTTGTTAACTACAAAACAATTGAATGAGTTAAATTTCATTCATGGCGAAGATGAATCTGTGTAAATTGTGGTAACCCAGATTTTGGAGGTCTGTTCATTTGAAAGCATCAGAAATGGAGAGCACCAAGTCCCTTTAATCCTTTTCATTTTCAAAAAGGAAACTTTTATTCACTACGGGAAGTTATGAGACATTTGGTATAACAGTTTTCAGTATGACATAGTTTACCATTAACACAAAAAAAAAAAAAAAAAAAAAAAAAAAAAAAAAATTATCCTTGTGTATATCATATGAACAACATTGGTTTACAGCTACTTTAATCATCTGTCTCCATTCCTCTGATAGTACTTCCTTCGCATAAAACTTGCTAATGTGTGTGAGCTATCTAAGCCAATAATTTTAAATCTCCGTTGTTTCAAAATTGGTTCAAATGGCTCTGAGCACTATGGGACTTAACATCAGAGGTCGTCAGTCCCCTAGAACTTAGAACTACATAAACCTAACTAAACTAAGGACATCACACACATTCATGCCCGAGACAGGATTCGAACCTGCAACCGTAGCGGTTGCACGGCTCTAGACTGAAGTGCCAGAAACCGCTCAGCCACACCAGCCAGGTCTGCATTGTTTGTTAAAGACTTCTGTTATACATTCATACGTAATTTTACTCCTACATTAATACGACAGAAGGAATTCCTAATATTTACCAGGTTTATCTTTCCTGGGATCTTTACGGCGATTGGGGCCTCCCAACTGCGTCACAGTCTTTTCTTCATCTGGAAATTAAAAATACAAAATATTAGCTCAAGCCATAAATAAAATGTAGAGACCAAGAAAAAGGTCAATTTGAGCAATATGTTTTCCATTTCAACCTAAAAACAAAATCAATATGCGAGGGTCAAAAAGTAGTTTCACTTCTGTAGTATTAATAATTTTTTAACAGTTAAATTTCACTGAATATGCTCCAAAAACACGGACAAAATTTTAGATGGATTTCACACCATTTTTTTAGTTTAAGGTGCTACAGACTTTCTAACAAAAATTACAGCTATGCTGTGGAACATTACTGAGCACTGTTCAAGTCTCGAATGGGGAAGGGGAAGGACACCAAATACAGCACAAAGTGCATAACATTACTGAGCACTGTTCAAGTCTCGAATGGGGAAGGGGGAAGGACACCAAATACAGCACAAAGTGCATAACACACACAAAAGTGTACTCACAAAAGTTCCTTAACAAATTCAACATGATTGACACACACAGCAATCTTTGCAACTCAAAGGGAGTAGTGACACAGTAGCCATTAAAAATAAATCAAGGACCAAACAACTGCAAGGTCTGCAGTTCCTTGTTCCTGGTAAAATAATTATTCAAGGGAAAGAAGAAAAGAAAGGAGATGTACAGCACTAAAACAGGCAAAAGGAAGAACCAGAAGAACAACCATCACTAATATGGACAAAACACAGAAAGAAACTCACAGAGAGAAGCAAGAAACAGGTAGAAGGGATAAAAAGAAGAGAACAGATGACCGTGGCTTGCCGACCATGAGAATAAAAAGGAAAAGCCAGCCACTCTGCCACACATTAAAACATCCACCCTAAAAGTATTAGTGTGGAGAACACAAAGGGACAAAGGATATGTGCTAAAACTTATACAGAATGACAAAACCCACAGTCACATATAAAACTTAAAACTAAATTAGCCGATGAGGTGTTGTCAGCTAAAATTAATGGCGATGAGTCAGGTAACTGAAGAGTCCGTCGCAGGGCAGCCAAAGAAGGACAGCTCACAAAGATATGGGCCACTGTCAGCAGGGTGCTGCACTGACACTGAGGTGGGTCATCACAGTGCAGGAGGTAGCCATGTCTCACCCAAGCGTGGCCAATGCGGAGCCAGCGGATAACCAAAGAGTCACTGAGAGACTGAGGACTGCCACACATTCGTAGTCTCCTTAATGGCAAGCAGTTTGTTGTGCATGTTGAGGTTATGCCATTTCATCTCCCAAAGCCACAAAACCTTGCAGTGTAGTACTGAACGCAGGTCAGTTGCAGAAAAGCCGATCACCATAAGCAGTTTCTGCGTAGCCTGTTGGCAAGTTCACTGCCTGCGATTCACACATGACCTGGGGTCCAGACAAACACTACTGAACGACTGGACCGTTCCAGCAAACAGTTACTTCCCATGTCATCCTTATTCTGACAGTCACAGCTTCAAGAGGGGTTTGAAGGGGCACAGTTTCACTACAGATTGAGTTTAGGACATAAACGCAAACTCCACCTGACACTCGATTATAGTCTCTACAGTTCCTGTAGTATCCCTTACAGCTACGGAGGGCAGGGGGTCTTCATTGCCAGGAGTCAGGTTTCTTGGAGAACAATGCAGAAAGCCAGTGTAAAGCTGAACAGTTTCCGTAGCTCAGCCAGGCAGTGGGGGAGGGGGGAGGGGGGGAAGGAATTCCACTGGAGGATGACATCCTGAGACTGGGAAGTTATGGAACATTCAATGAGGCTGTTTACGCCTCACAGTCATCTGCTGCCACCAATTTATTGGCTGAGCAGTCTATATCCATAGTGTCCAAGGGTCTGGCGAGATCTAGGTCGTCAGCAGATGCCAGAATCTCCATCTTATCCGCATATGCAGAGCTTCTAGGTAGTGGTTGTGTGGGTGGCACCGCAGTTCCCTTGATCTTGGGGACCTTCATTTGGATTTCTGTCGCTGCTCCTGGGGTTTCCCTGGCTGGGACGACTTTACTGATTAAGCCTCCGGAACTGTGACCAGCTGCTTCTGGGCTCTTTAACCACTGGTTGGTGTCATCTTTCCCATTAGCAGAAACCTGTCCAGAAGTAGGTGGTGTGGGAGCAACAAGGAGGAAAGTGCCCCCCACCATTGAGGGGGCAAGTGTAGTCTTCTGGTTCTGATCAGCGGCAGGAATGTGAGGAACTGATGGGGTGACAACTGTTTTCATAGCAGCGGCATAAGAGGTGGTCACAGCCACAGGATGTAGGTGCTCAATTTGCCTCTTGGGCTCAGTGTAGGTCAGTCGGTCCAGGGTCTTATATTCTATGATTTTCCTCTCATTCTGTAAAATCCTGCAGTCTGGCGATCAAGGTGAATGATGCTCTTTACAGCTGACACAGATGAGAGGCGTGGAACATGGAGTACCAGGATGTGATGTACATCCACAATCTCGACATGTGACACTGGAAGTGCAGGGGGAAGACATATGGCTGAACTTCCAGCACTTAAAGCACCACATAAGGGGAGAACTATATGGCTTGACGTCACAGCGGTAGACCCACTCTCAGGCAATGTGGCATCCTCAAAGGCCAAGATGAAGGCACCAGTGGCAACCTGACTATCCCTTGGACCCAATTGACATGCCAGATGAAATGAACACCTCGCCGCACTAAATTGGCATGCAACTTGTCATCAGACTGCAAAAGAAAGTTCCTGTGGAATATAATACTCTGGACCATATTTAAGCTCTTATGGGGTGTGATGGTAACAGAAATATCCCCCAACTTGTCACAAGCAAGTAATGATAGTGGCTGGGCAAAGGAAGCTGTTTTTATCAAGACTCATGCAGAGTGCATTTTGTACAAGCCCTCCACCTCCCCAAACTTGTCCTCCAAATGCTCCACAAAAAACTGAGGCTTCATGGACATGAAAGATTCCCAATCAACTCTCATACATATGAGGTACTGGAGCTAATAAGCTTCACTGCCATCCTTAGCTTGGCATTCCTCCCATGGTGTGGCCAGAGAAGGGAACGATTTGGGGTCATTTCTTAGCACTGAAGATAGACTTTGCCCACTTAGAGACTGCTGGTGGCAGACCACCAGCAAGAGATGATGTACAATGCTTCATGGTGTGTCATTCGCCCTGATGCCACCCACTCTGACCAAGGCCCTCCCCATGGGCACCACCCAACCTCAGCAAGGGTCACCTGGCCGGACAGCCATTGCTTGGAGTTCCGATGCCCCAGGGAGATGGACATCTACTCCATGGCACACCTGAGGAATTAACGGCGCAGGCATCAACAGAGCAATCTCTGTGTTATCTGAGGGCTACAACCAACAGGGTACATGGCGGCCCCACCACAACGGACTGGCTACCATGCTGGATATGAGGTGCTAAGAAGTCCATGGTCATCATCAGCGCAGAGAGCGACATTGGATAAAGCATGGTGGAAAATGCACCCAGGAAGGTGTCCTTGCCCAGGAGATGGAGAATGAGCAGAACTGCAATGCGATGATGAAAAAGCGGGCTCAAGATCTCAATTCATGATGGACACAACGCACCACATAAGGCGCCATTACCCAACTAGCTCAATCCTTGGGAAAATTTAGAAAGATGGAGGTCAACCCAACAGGGGACCATCAAATAAACGCCAAAATGTGTGAGTCTTCTTTTAGTCGCCTCTTACAACAGGCAGGAATACCTCGGGCCTATTCTAACCCCCAGACCAGCAGGGGGGATTTGTTAAGGGTGGAACAGAAAATGGACCATGGCTAATTTAAGGACCCATCCTAGAATTTATGTGAACTGCTCCCTGGAAACTTGAGAAAAATTAAATCTGGATGGCTGGGCATGGATCTGAAGCCTGCAGCTCTGGGAGACAAGTATAATGCCTTAAAGTAATATCCCACCTAGCGCAGGACAATGAAGTCATTTCACCAATTGTACATCCAGACATATTAGGTGCATGAAATGAATCAGAAGAAATCAGTGTTAGCAACTACTGATGGCTTGAATAACATAGTGCTCTACTAAACTTGGTCCTATTGAAGACTGTATGCTCTTACTGTACTCATCTATGACCTAAGAAATAATTAACACAACAGATACAGAGGTTGGAAAAAAATATGGAAACACTAAAATCACAACACATTACCATGCCTAACATAGTGCAGGAAATCTTTTGGCATTCTGAATAGCTTCCAGTCATCTCAGAATGGATAAATACATGTCCTGTATGATTTTCAAGGGAATCTTATACAATTTTTCCTGCAAAATAGTGCAAGTTCATGCAACGATGATGATGATGGAGCTCAATAGTAATTGTGTACCCTTCTCTCCAAAGTAGGTAACAAAAGTTCAATAACATTAAGACCAGATTACTGTGGCAGCCAGGAGAGATGTGACAGTTGATCCTCATGCTCACAAAACCAGTCCTGGATGATGTGAGATGTAGGAACCAAGGTCCTGTCATCTTGGAACACAGCACCACCATTGGGGAACAAACATTGTACCACTGGATGGACCTGATCAACCAAAATGGTCATATAATCCATGGGAGCAATGTGACCCTGGAATACCATGATATTGCTTCCCATCTTCATTCAATCCCCAGCATTTTTCATTCTTGGTATGTAATCTCAGCCAGACAATGAAAACAGTGGGGAACAAGACTGATCCAACCAAGTGACTTTGTTCCATTGCTCCATAGTTCGGCTTCAGCATCAAATTTTTGTCTTCTACACATTTGCATCACCGACGGATGGTCTCCGAATTCCAGCTTGGCCTAAAGTTTCCTGCTTATGGAGATCCCTTCACACTGCTCCTGGTGCTGACTGGATTTGTAAGAGCAACATGCAGTTCTGCAATGACTTTTGCATTTGTCATCCTCTCATTTTTCATCACAATTCTCTTAAATGTCCATCTGTCACAATCAATCAATGCACACTTCAGTCTGCATTGTGACTTAGCAGATGATGTTTTTCCACTTTCTCTACATGCGGTATAAATCTTCAAATCTTGAAACACCAAACATTTTGGCTCCCTGGGTTATGGAAGAGTGCATTATATGAGCAACAATTTTTCCATGTTCGAATTCACTTAGCTCTGACACAATGCACTCATAACTACACAGAACAGTTCTGACCACGACTAACACTTTGAACCTGCCGACTTGGCTAGCATCTACATTTAGTTCAGGCATGCATTTCTCATGGTTTTTCCACAATTTTGTCCACCCCTGGATATAGGAGCCTAAAGTGTAATGTGAGTCAAAATTACAGTATAACTTTCCACTTTTTACAAGGAAAGAAGCTCTCCACAAGTGACAGCCACTAATAGTACAAGTGGACAAAAACCAGGTCCAATTTAGGAATTAACCCTATCCATAGGCTTGAAACTTATAAAGTACTCTAAAATGTGTGTCTTGAGACATCAAATAGTCAGTACTCCCATTACAATGTTTATAGCATTATGGTGCAATGACAGGCATTACCATTAACCAGAAAAAAGATACAAAGTATATTTACTATTACTACCATTACTCTCAATAATTTTACTGATTAATCAGTATATGGGAGAAGCTGTCTCACATAACTGGTGTTATATATTTTACAACAGAATTATAGCCAAAATGAATTTGTGAGAATTCATACATTTCTTACAGTTAAACACCTTGACAAGCCAGGGATAGAAGAAAAGAGGTTCTGTAATCTTGAAACTAATGGCAAAAACTATAAGCTACTCTCTCCAGCAGGACTTGGCAGCAGGAGACAGTAGCCGTGTGTGTGTGTGTGTGTGTGTGTGTGTGTGTGTGTGTGTGTGTGTGTGTGTGTGTGTGTGTGTTCTGAGGAAGGATGTTGTCCAAAAGCTTTAGTATTTCTAGTGTTCTATGCATTGTGCCTCTCTGTGGTTCAGTGCCTCCTATTTGTGATGAGTAGCTATCTACCAACACAAAACAGCATTTTCCACAAAGGAATAAAACTGTGCAATCACCCAAAGAGATTACTAAAATGAACTTACTTAAAAAGGCAGTTCAAAAAATAGGAGTTAAACAATACATTCTATACACTAAAGGATTACTTACACAACACAGAGTAGGGGTTCGGTAAACACTATAACACATATGAATAAGTCATGTTTTATTGTCGTTGTTGTTGTTGTTGTTGTTATTCTTTCACATAACACTTTCACACTATGTTCTACTTCTTTTTTTTCTTTTATGGAAAAACTTACTCCCAAAGCTAAGCACAATGTATAATACTAACACTTTAGCCTCTTTGTGAACACAACATTTCACTTGTTATAGAGGGATGTTGACTCAATTTTGTTCCCCACTAGCAAAAGGAAAACTGCAGCATATGAAATGGAAGCTGGGCACTATTGCTACAGCCCTGAGATCTGCTGATAGTTAATGTAGTGTTACATTGTGAAACAATGTGTGTATAGTGTATGCAGTGTGCGGAATGACTGACAATGAGAATTTAATGAACAGTGTAGCGCTAACCTATTACATTATTACATAAATTATTTGTAAAACAGTATTTTACATTAGGGATAAACGTAATGCTGTAGTGCTGTTTTAAACACAATAGCCTTGTATTTCAGAGGGTGGAGGCTGCCCTCTTCATTTGGAAATCTGTAGGTTTCTTGTGGTCCTCCCTGTAAGTACTTTAGGCAAATGTGAGGAAGGTTCCTACCATAAGGTCACTACTGTTCCATCCTTGTAAAACTAGACATGTAAGTTTTTAAGTGACTGTATACATGAATACACTGTTTTTGCTATAACATGAAGACATACCCTATACCCTTGTAAAAGTGATCTATGGATGAGTAAAGTTACTACTACTACTACTACTAGCTGAAGGACAGAAATGTGAGCACCCTTTGCCCACAGTCATGTGATAACTAAAAAATATTTAACATTGTTGTGGTAGCCCCACAATGTACTCATCACTAAACTTTGTAATAAATTTCTGGAAATTGTTTTTCAACCACAAATATTTCTTACTGTTATGTTGAGTAACAGTGGTATGAAGGAGTATCTAATCCCTAACAAGACACAGTCACTATCAGCACAGTTACAGAACATGAACCTCTTCTGGAAGTGGGTTAACGAGGCCACACGGCCTGTGCAGGGGGTAAATTACTCAATGTCTTAGTTGAACGCTAATTAATTTCACTTGCACAACTACATCTCCTTCAAAGTCTACTTTTCTTCAGCCGTTACCACCATCTAATTGCGTCTTCATCTCCATCCTATTGCAGGCACTGAAAGAGAATATGTTCATTGACAAAAAACCACAGGTACTGGACATATTAGAACTGACTGTGGTGGCTTTGATAGAGACAAACAGTGCAGTGAGTGATAAAGAGGCAGGTTTTTGTGGAGAGCTGGTGGAGGAAGTAGTCAGTTTCTTTTATATAAGAAGGTACCCTGTGGGCTATAGGTTGAAACTGTTCTGATCAGTGGGGTAATAAATATCCAGTCACAAGTGGTTGTCCCTGGTGCTTGGGTTTAAGAATCTCAGGAAGCATGTAGAAATTTAATGTCCTGAGTAGCAAAGAGAGAGAGAGAGAGAGAGAGAGAGAGAGAGAGAGAGAGAGAGAGAGAGAGAGAGAGAGAGAGATAGGAGGGAAACAGATACACAAGAGGCATTTTTGGAAGGACCTAGAGTATATGAGTTTAACCAGAAAGGAAATGGCCAGTAGTAGTAGAATGTAGATTTAAGAAAGGAGTATAGATCATATTGGACTTCTGGCATTGAGGCACTGCAACAGGTGTTACAGGTGCATGTGCAAGACAGTGGAGATATTCCACAACAATACAACTGCAGTTAATGACAGTGATTACAGAAACAATGGTTACCTAAGCTCAGTATTGAGGCAGTGGATGGAACTTCTTTGACTTAGGTCTAGATCAAGGTTAGCAGCAGTCACGGTAGTGTTTCTGTACTGCTCACAGGTTGGCAACACATCAGTTTTTCATACCCAATGGGGTGATAGTTCATGTAACCAATGAGAGCTGAGAAACGAGAGAATGTATTTCTAGCACCAAAATTGAAATTTCTGTCACGTTTGCTGATGTTTGGAGTGTACATATGAGTTCCACAAAATATTTTCCTGTAATTATGGCAGTCTATTCTATGAAATGGGGTGATTTAAGTGATCTGGTTCTACATGGCAATGGAGGTGGTGCATGTCTTTTAGATTAACTGTCAAGAAACAAGAATGTATCAAATGTCAAATGTGGAGATGAAATGGCTCTGAAAGAGTCAAAGGCTACTGTCAATGGATTCCTCTAAATGTGAAGCAAATGCTGTCAGTTTTCAAAATGTTCTATCCAAAAGAATTCCTGGTTTTTCAGAATGAAATTAAAAATTAGTACCATTCTACAAATTGCTTATGGGTTTACAAGTGTAAATCAAAATTTATAAGCCAATAACTTGGCTTGGCTAAGCAAACTGTGATTCAGTGTGGACAATTTTGTAGAGACATTTGCATGGAATAGTGCATCAGACAGAATGGAAAACTTGGAAGAAAAAGGGCAGATTGTTGGGATGGACAAATCTCCATTTGGCAAAAAGAAGTTCAGAATAGGAGCAAAAAAACAGGAAGATGAGTATTTGGGGGTATCCAAAGAGGGACATACAATTTTTTTATTCCTTTCTTCGCATTATGCCCAAGTGATAATAAGCTCTTCTGTGGAAAAATTTTACAACTGAAGATTTTGTGAGGAACAACGGTAATACCAGACCTTATTTTAAACATATAAATGTCTCAAAAACGAAACTTTCAAGCTTTTACCATGACCCAGAAACAAACTATCAAGAATGTGATGAGAAAAGCCCATACATATACTACAGAGGGCACATGGGCAGCTATTAAATAGCTACTGCTGCACGGTATCTACATTTACAAACTCTGCAAGCCACCGTAAGGTGTGTGGAAGAGGGTAGCCTTTACCAGTACTAGTCATTTCCTTTCTTTTTCAACTCGCACACAGAACAAGGGAAAAAAAAGAAAACTGTCTACTTGCCACCATATGAGCCTTAATTTCTTGTGTATTATCTCCATGGTCTTTAAGCTAAATGTATGTTGACAGCAGCAGTCTTACTGCAGTCAGCTTCAAACGCTGGTTTTCTAAATTTTCTCAATAGTTTTCCTCAGAAAGAACACCAGCTTTCCTCTAGGGATTCCTATTTGAGTTCCCGAAGCATCTTTGTAATACTTGCACAGTGTTTGAACCCGCTGATAACAAATCTACCAGCCCACCTCCAAACTGCTTCAATGTCTTCCCTTAACCTGACCTGGTGTGAATCCAAAACCCTTGAGCAGTACTCAAGAATAGGTCACACTGACATCCTATATATCATCTCCTTTACAAGTGAACCACAATTTTCCAAAATTTTACCAATACACCAAACTCAGTCATTTGCCTTCCCTATCACAATCCTCAAATGCTTGTGCTAGTTCATATTGGCTTGTAATGTTATTTCAATGTTGAGGCTGTGTTGAACAGGACATTACTAATGCTGTATCCAAACATTATGGGTTTGTTTTTCCTACTAGTTGGCATTAACTTGTTGTTGTTGTCATATTCGTCGTCGTCGTCTTTTTCTTCTTCTTCAGTTCAAAAACTGGTTTGATGCAGCTCTCCATGTTACTCTATCCTGTGCAAGCCTCTTCAGCTCCGAATTACTACTGCAACTTACACACCTCTGAATCTGCTTACTGTATTCATCTCCTGGTCTCCCTCTACGATTTTTACCCCCCCCCCCCCCCCCCCCCCAATGCTTTCCTACAGTACTAAATTGTTGATCCCTTGATTCTTCAGACTGTGTTCTACCAACTGATCCCTTCTTTTAGTCAGGTTGTACCACAATTTCTCTTCTCCCCAATTCTATTCAATACCTCCTCATTAGTTACATGATCTACCCACCTAATCTTCAGCATTCTTCTGAAGCACCACATTTCAAAAGCTTCCATTCTCTTCTTGTCTAAACAATTTATCGTCCATGTTCCACTTCCATATATAGCTACATTCCATACAAATACTTTCAGAAACGAATTCCTGGCACTTAAATCTATACCTGATGTTAACAAATTTCTCTTCTGCAGAAACGCTTTTCTTCCCATTGACAGACTACGTTTTATATCCTCGATACTTCGACCATCATCAGTTATTTTACTACCCAAATAGCAAAAATCACTAATTACTTTAAGTGTCTCATTTCCTAACCTAATACCTGCAGCATCATGTAATTTAATTCGACAACATTCTATTATCCTCATTTTGCTTTTGTTGACTGTCCATTCTGTTCAACTGCTCTTCCAAGTTCTTTGCTGTATCTGACAGAATTACAATATCATGGCAAACCTCAGAATTTTTACTTCTTCTCCACGGATATTAATTCCTATTACAAATTTTTCTTTTGTTTCCTTTATTGCTTGCTCAGTCTACAGACTGAATAACATTGGGGATTCTCCTGCCACCTTTAGAATTTGAAGGAGAGTGTTCCAATCAACATCATCAAAAGCTTTCTCTAAGTCTACAAATGCTACAAACTTAAGTTTGCCTTTCCTTAACCCATGTTCTATGAGAACTCGTAGGGTCAGTATTGCCTTGGGTCATCCTACATTTTTCCAGAATCCAAACTGAACTTCCCTGAGGTCAGCTTCTACCAGTTTTTCCATTTTTCTGTAAAGGATTCATGTTAGTATTTTGCAGCCATGACTTATTAAACTAATTATTCAGTAATATTCACACCTGTCAGCACCTGCTTTCTTTGGAATCAGGGTTATTACATTCTTCTTGAACTCCGAGGGTATTTCACCTATCTCATTTTTCTTGCTCACCAGATGGAACAGTTTTGTCATGGCTGGCTCTTCCAAGGCAATTAGTAGTGCTGATGGAATGTTGTCTACTCCTGGAGCCTTGTTTCAACTCAAGTCTTTCAGTTTTTTGTCAAATTCTTCATGCAGTATCTTATCTCCCTTCTCATATTTCTCTACATCCTCTTCCATTTCCAAAATATTGCCCTCAAGCACATCTCTCTTACACAGACCCTCTATATATTCCTTCCACCTTTCTGCTTTCCCTTCTTTGCTTAGGACAGATTTTCCACCTCAGCTCTTGATATTCATAGAGGTGGTTCTCTTTTCTCTGAAAGACTCTAATTTCCTTTTGGAAGTATCTTATCTTACCCCTAGTAACATATGCTTCTACATCCTTACATTTGTCTCTAGCAATTCCTGCTTAGCCATTTTCCACTTACTGTCAATCTCCTTTTTTAGACATTTTAATTCCCCTTTTGCCTGCTTCCTTTATTGAATTTTTATATTTTCTCTTTCATTGATTAAGTTCAATATTTTTTTTTGTGTTACCCAAGGATTTCTACTAGCCCTCGTCTTTCTACCAACTTGATTCTCTGTTGCCTTTACTATTTCATCTCTCAAAGTACCCCTTCTTCCTCTACTGTATTTCTTTCCCCTGTTCTTGCCAATCATTCCCTAATGCTCCCTCTGAAACCCTCTGCAACCTCTGGTTCTTTCAGTTTATCCAAATCTCGTATCCTTAAACTTCTGCTGTTTTGCAGTTTCTTCAGTTTTAATCTGCAATTCATAAACAATAAATTGTGGTCGGGGTCCACATCTGTCTCTGGAAATGTCTTACAATTTAAAATCTGGTTCCTAAACCTCTGTCTAACCATTATGTAATCAATCTGAAACCTTCTGGTTTCTCCAGGTCTCTTTCACGTATAAAACCTTCTCTCATGATTCTTAAACCAAATGTTAGCTATGATTAGATTATGCCCTGTGCAAAATTCTACTAGGCACCTTCCTCTTTCATCTCTTTCCCACGGTACATGTCCACCTACTACTTTTCCTTCTCTTCCTTCTTCTACCACCAAATTTCAGTCCACCATGACTATTAAATTTTCAGTTCCCTTAACTATCTGAATAATTTCTTTTATCTCATCATACATTTTGTCAAATGGTGCACTAGTTATTAGCATTTTTTCCATGAGTTTAATAAATACAACAGATACACATAACAGAGACTTTAGTCATCAATAATATATTCTCCTTCACTATTTACAACAGTCTGCCGATGCTGGGGTAACTTTTCTTTGGCTCTGTGAGGGTAGAAATCACATGGTTTTAATGTGAAGAACTCTTTGAGCCATTTTTGGAGTGCATTTTCATCTGGAAAGTAATTTTCTTGAAGGTTGTTCAATATAGAGTAGAAAAGGTGGAAATCTAAGGGCACAAGGTCATGTAATTAAGGCAAGTTTGGAATGACTTCCCAACCAAAATCCTGTAAAGTGTTTGATAGTTTTTGACAATAAATGTCAGCTGTGATGGTTATACCTCAGGGAAGGAATTCATGGTACAACACATCATTGCTGTTCAACGGAAGCATTACACTATCTTTGTGGCTGTGTGAAGGTCTTTGTATGGGGAGTTGCTGCTTTGTTCGGGCTTAAACTTTCCTTTCTTTTCCTTAGTTGGCATAAAGACACAATTTCCATAGAGGGAATGGTTGGTGGTGTTCATGAGCCAACTAATGATGAGCAAGCAGAGATACACATACAACCATCCACTGATATTTGTGATTTTGGCTTGGAATTTATGGTACCCATACACCTGATTCTGTAACCTTCCCCATTGCGTGAAAATGTCGCATGATGGTGGAATGATCATAGTTGATCACATTTGCCAGTTCTTGAGCACACTGATGTGGATCATTGTGGATTAATGTGTTTAAATGATCTTCTTCAAACCCTGAAGGACTTCCTGCACATGGAGAGTCATTAATAATGTCAAAACAATTCTCCTTAAAATGAGAAAACCATTTTCTTGCTGTGCTTTGTCCAGTAGCACTATCCCCATACACAGTGCGAATATTTCTGGCTGCCTCCACTGCTGTCAGCCCTCTACAGAAGAATATGTCAGAAAAGTTTCTATTTATTCACTTGACATTCCATTTTCAAGCATCCACAGGTCCACTCATTGACATAATGACTATATTTAAACCCAAATTAAATAGTGAACTACGTACAAAAGAATGACAATCAGTAAATAAACATACAGCAACCAGAATACCAACATGCAAAACAAAAACACTATGAATTTATACATCAACCTACTGAGTTTGACTTTATTTTATGTTTTTTGCAAGGTGCTGCATTGGTGTGGAATACAATTCAATCATTTTTTTCCGGTTCCATTTTGCTGTCATTTCATTCGTAATAGTTATTCCTAACATAACCTAAAGAAAACCTGAATGAGGTGACAGACTGATCTGTAGTTTAGTCCAAGGCCCATGTTATGTTGAGATGTAACAGTTTGATTCACAAAAATTAAACTGATAATATTTGTCTTCATAAATATTTTATAGTTTTTTTCTGCATGTGTTGTGGATTTTGACATTGTGCTGATGTCGAGAGGTAATAATGAAACTTACATTGCTTGCTGCAAGGAAACAAGGTGATTTAGATTAATGAAACACTTAATTGCTTTTTTCTGAACACGTTATGAATTTGTACACTGTCCTTAGATAGCGAGCTAACAGCACATCTCCTTTACTGCCGGTGACATGTCGAGCAATTACACTGATAACCCTTGATCTGACAAATATTTTACAAATTACAGCGCTGTTTTTTTTTTTTTTTTTTGTTTTTGCAAATCTGCTGTTACAAATTAGGTTTGGGACTGGAAGGATAGTTTCAATTGCTATAAGCAGCACTTGAATTTATAACAATGTGACATTTGTTCATTCTTATTTCCAGACACATTGTCTGCCTGCTGCTCTCTCATTGGCTGTGTAGAACAAACAACTGACACACCCTCTTTCATTCATGTCATACCTCACAGCAAGCGCTGACAACATTCCTGCATGAAACATAAAAGTATGCTGCTGGTCCCATTTCAGACTTTTACTCAGTTTTTTCCACTGTAAGAATCTGATCTCGGAGGAGCGATATGGGGATGAAAGGTCGAAGTTGGATGCTTGAGAAACTTTCCTTTACCAGGTTCAGAATACAGGCAGGGTCAGAAAAGAAGGATAGCAACTAATTAAAAACAGCAGTACATGAAAAAATAATACCAGGGAATGGGAAAGGGATTGAAAAGTAAAGTTAATAATCATCAGATGTGACTGGTGAGAAAATAAAATTCATGTTCAAGTAAGTCACAAACAAGATCTGGTGGAGTGTATTACGTTCACATGGAACATGAGGAACAGGACAGGAAGCAATTTTTTTTTCTTTTATACATTCTTTTATATAACTGAGTAGTTCTTTCATTTAGCGAGTGGGGATCTAGATATTATATAGCATGAAAGTCACAGGTTTCTTCAACGCATGTGGAAAATCTGTATTAACAGACACTGGCAATCTTCAAAAAACCTCCTTGCAATATTTCAAGACCAGTTTTCAATGAGGAACCAATGAAGTCTACAATCAAAATACAGTCCCTGGAAGCACTGGTAAAGAGCACAACAGGAATGATTTTCTAAATTTCTGCGTCTCTCAGGATTACCTAAATTTGGCAATCTGTCTATTGGACTCAATGATCCATGCCTCGGGAGATCATCAAACAACCAGCACAGCCAAACATGTTAAGAGTAAATACCAGATAATTTGTTGAAAAGTGATGCCAAACTCACCTTTTTTAACACAACAACCAAAGTAGTAAATGTTGCACAGGTGTTTAAAGATGTCAAATGATATTTCGGAAAGAAAATTATATTCACACTGCAAAAAGAGCTTTTTCAGGAGATAATCTATAGAAAACCACATCACGAGAGGATTATTGATAATCAGATAGAAAAAGCTGAAATCAAATTGTTACAAGCAAGAAATAAGTGTGACAATAGTCTGCCCTTGTAGAGTCATAAGAGGGAATATATTTTGCCAAAATCACATAGCTCTTGATAGATTCCTTCTAATGACCGGCCAATGGAAAAAAAAAACCACACACACACACACACACACACACACACACACACACACACACACACACACACACAGAGAGAGAGAGAGAGAGAGAGAGAGAGAGAGAGAGAGAGAGAGAGAGAGGGAGGGGGGGGGGGGGGGTGTCAAGCTTACCTGTAGTGGAAAATTTTTGAGTATTGTATGAAACTAATCTATTTATAATAGAGTCAAGTCTCGAGTAAGCCAACAACGAACCTCGAAGTTCTTATTAGTATTGAGGGAGGACAGTAAAATCAGTTGTACCACAGCTCATTACAACTCTTAAGTTGACATAATGCAGCATGGAGCCCATATCAAATACCCAAGAAAAACCTAAAGTTAGTTAGAAGTACTACAATAAGTGTGAATACTGAATATGGAAGTATCATATGGATGAAATTCCTTTTTGTTAAAGTGTCATTAAAAGCATTCCTTTCTGTAAGCTGAGGTTGTAGATAGTGTGGCAGCAGTGTATCACTTAATTTACCACCTGTCTCAACCACATCATGTTTGAGCTCAGGTGTAATACATATACATGATAAATCTTCTATTGTATTACACTAGAAGATTAAATAATAAATTCTGAAACAAGGAATAGTATAACTGGTCAGCTTAATGTTAATAATGAATTACCTAATCATTACTGCATTTTCATACATTAGGCTCTACATGTGATTCTTAACAGAAAACTTATACAACAAACTGTCTCGTATTCTAGAAATGTAAAATTCTTAATTACTGATGGCAAGATTTTTTCTGAAATTTGATGTTAACTTCACTACTGACACTAACATGCATACATGAAAACTCCTGACTGACACCACAGTGTATACCTCCTGCCCATTTCCACCACTATTAACGGACAGAGCAAGTCAAAGGAAGGTAAGAGCACAATATCTAGTGCAGAAACAGGAGTAAGACAGTTGCTCATTGGAAACTCAATCCAGATAAATTCAAGTTACTATAAAACCATATAATCACTTCTGAACTTTTGCACTAAGTCTTTGAATTCAAAATTTCAGTGAACTTCATAATGTTTTTATTTTGTTATTGCAAAACAGGATGTTGTTGTATACTACAGCTTATACTGATTCTCAATGTGCTTGTGTTTTCTGAAACTTTCTATGAAGCTATGAAACAATGCGATTGCTAATTCGCAATACTTTCTAATATTTGATGGAGTGTTACTGACAGAAATACTTAAATATACTTACAAAGTATTCTTAACTAACAAAGCACTTACATGGATGGTTTGCCATAATACTAACATGGAGCACCACACAAGACAGGTCATACATTTTTTCAATAGTTTAAAAATATGTATGGTTATTGTGAGCCCTTTGTACCTGCACCATGCTCATCATGTCAGTTAAAAAAAAAACAAAAAAAACAAAAAAACAATGAACTGAACAATGTGCCTCAAACGCCATGCTTGGATGGCAAAAAATTTGTAGATTAGGAAATAAAGTCACTCCTCTACTATACCTGGGAAGAATTTCCAAGTACTCATAAACCCCATTATTTCATATTTTCCATGCAAATATGATCCACACAAAAATGATAAAAGTAACAGAATTCGAAACATAGCTACACAGAGAGAGTAGCAAAGAAATTATCATGCAAGATAAACTACCACAGCAAACTGGTTCACATATGTGCTTAACAATGCTGAAAATGAAAATTATCTAATTTATTAAACTCTGTGAGCTTCCCTTAGCTACGCACTCAAACAAGAACAGTTTTGTCAAGAATAAGTCTTTATTCTTGCCCTCCAAAAACTAATCAACTACTCCAAGTTTCTGGATGCAGTATACTTGATGTTTATAGAAAAAGTGAGTCCAATTTATCTGAAGAAAAGTAACTGAATAGTAAATAAGAACTATCATAAGTAACAAAGGCATAATACAAACAAAGAGATTTATCATAGTTCCCTTTGAGTAATGTGTGCTTACAACTATCAGCATACACACAACACTCCACATGTTGCATATATGGCTTACATTTAATGTTTTGCCCTCTTCGAATGTCTTTCGTGCGACTTTGGGGTTCTGAGTGCACATAGGGCTTCCTGCCACCATGCAAGTCTGCAACCAATATGTACAGTATGAAATAGATAACAAACATTTTCATGAAATTAAAAAATTAACATGTAGCTACAAAAATGTACCTTGCTCAGGAACACCAGAATATGTCCTGTATGGCTGGTTGTGTATAGGTCCTCTTTGCTGCTGTTTGTTCCGTTTTGAACCTTTTCTATCACTGTGGACAGAAAAACAATGTCATTATTAAAGCAAAGTGATTCATGAGAGATCACTGTTTCAACAGCAACAGAATGAACATGGAAAATATGAGAGACTTCTGAACACCTTATATAACATTATCAGCATCATACACAAGCAATATCGCATAAAAGAAGTAAAATCAAACCTTATCATAAAACGTATAGAAATGAGTACAGGAAAATACGATTTCAAGCACAAACAACAGCTATCTTAAATTCAGTCAATGGGCAACTTAGGGAGTCAGTTGCACCAATTAGGAAGTTTCTGGGTGAATTTCAGGAGTGGACTAATAACAGAAGATTTACTCCTCATGGACAATGTGCTAAGATATTACAGGTTTCATATCCTCAACAACTGAGACAATAAGATTTCACTCCAGTACCACAAGTTTAAGCTACAATGCTTCTTCATAGTACCTATGAGATATTTATTGTACACGTGCAAAATTTATGCTCTTATGGCTCTGTTACATGTGTCAGCCTATACATTTCTAACAAAACAGAAATGTTCGCTGTTTTGATAAACCCGCTAACTCTTCCACCTATCGGAACTAGCAGAACTAGAGTCATGGGCAGCTAAGAATGTGGGCAATTTCACACCCGCGCGCGCACACACACACACACACACACACACACACACACACACACACACACACACACACACAGAGAGAGAGAGAGAGAGAGAGAGAGAGAGAGAGAGAGAGAGAGAGAAGGTGGAGGGGGAGGATGGGGAAGAGGAGGAGAGCAGGAGGGGGAGGAGGCGGAGGGGGAGAATGGGGAGGAGGTGGAGGGGTAGAATGGGGTGGAGGGGGAGAATGGGGAGGAGGGGGAGAATAGGGAGGAGGGGGAGAATAGGGAGGAGGGGGAGGGGGCCAGATGAGGGGGAGCCCATCAGAATTGTGAACTCAGTTTTTGACACATTATTGCTAGGCTGATGTACATTGCTCTAGATTTTCCCTGTCTTTTTTTTTTCTTAATAAAAATTAAGTGGACATTTCAAATGACAGTGTGTGGGTAGTGCACTCTATATGCATGCAATGCCTAGTGATGAGATCTGAATGAATAGTGTAACATTGATTTCAGCCTTATCAACTAACTAGTTTGCATATAAAGAGCATTTCATACAATGCATAAATTCTTGTGGAATTAAGATCATAATTTTTTTTTATGCCCACTTTGCTAACTTATAATTGTGTTTTATTTTTGTACTAATTTGACATGTCTAATATCATTGTACAATGAACTGTAGCTGAATGAACATCTTGCTAATAGAGCAAGCTATACTTTCTCCTAATTCACACTAAACTGTGACTAGATGTTTATAGTCAGCATGGCTTTGGCTTGCATATAGGAAATGTAGTGTGTGGCAGCACAATAGTTGTCATTGCTGAAATCTCCAGTTACTGACAGCACGGTTTCTGCTGTTATGGAATTGAACCACAGCAAGTATTAAGTCTATAGCTTTGCTTTCACTGTTTTTTTTATCAAATTTCAAAGCTTTATTGTCAGACACTTATAAAAACATTTATGAATAAAAGTACTTGTCTTTGCTGGCGACTATTCTCCCAGTTTTTGGGCAGTATATGAATCCTGTGATGGTCTCTTTGAGGAGATCCATGAATCGATCAAATTGTGCACTTGTTCATATGACTTGAAGTGCTGGTCTGCCAGGTCATGTGCCACTGATTGAAAAAGGTGGTAGTCAAGAGGATCAATTTTGGAAAATATGTCAACTGAAATAGGACTTCCATTTCAACATTACCAAATCTGTTTTGACAGGTTTTGTGACATGGAGTCAAGCATCGTCAGGCTGCAAATCACCTTTTTGATGTCAATTGCTGTATTGTGTCCATCTGTCTCTCAGTGCTAGGCTCAATGACATGTTTTTGATAACGATCTGTTGTGACAGCTTCTGTCAGTTTCAAAAAGACATGCCTGTCTTTAACAACAAAATCACTGTTCTTGACGCACTGATACCATTCTCTGCATGTTCTTTCACTAATAGGCACCTCATCATAGGTCTTGCCCAGCACTTTATGAGCCTCAGCCACAGATCTCCCACAAATGATAAGAATTGGGCATCATACAACAGATTTTATAAGCAATTTTTGACTCCATCAATATAGTACAAATTAAAATTTGAAAATATCTTCAGAAACCCCAAGGAAAATGCACACAACAACTCTTACAAGAGAACCATTGTAACTATTGAATGGTGGTCAATTGGATAACAGATCATTCCTCACACAGCAATGAAATTGTTCAAACTTCTTAGAAGGTGCTTGAGGAGTAATGGGTCCTTAACTGTTTTTACAATACAGACCAATCTGGAGATTTCTGGATCAAAGAAGACATCAAACCATTCTAATCAGACCATTTTGGACTTTCTTCAATGTGTTTGTGAGGACATTACTGTCCCTGAAGATGTAATACTATGGTGGAAACTATGCCTCAAACCATATGAAAATAGGCACACAAAATGGTTTAATACATGTGACCAGTTAACTTTCATTTCAGCAGGGTAATAGGATCCACTGAAAACTGTGATATAACTGCCCAACCTGTTACAGATGTTCCAACCTGACTCTCAAGTTGAACCAGACTGACTCATTTACACACTTTCCTAGACGTCCTCCAAACTGCATGAGCAGTGCTACATGTAACGTGGAGTAGTGGCTAGCTTCACTGGCTGGTGTGCCATGGGTAAACGTTCTTTTCTTTCTGTATATTGGTGTCCATAATAAACATGCCTTCAGTACTAAGTTTCATGCTTCACTGGCAACCGTGCTTTCATATTTGGACTTGATTGTTGCTACAATCAGTACTAAGTTTCATACTTCACTGACAACTGTGCTTTCATATTTAGACTTGATTGTTGCTACAATATGACATACTTCAAAATGTTTACATCACCATGATTCCAATTTGTCAACATAAAAGTCATTGCCTACATGTGCAGGAATCTAAATACAAGCAGTACATCATTCCTAAGGTCTGTATATTTAGGGGCCAATGTATTCCAGAACAGCAGTAAGTTGTCTTATATCAGGCACCCATGAGTGTATTCTGGAGATGCTGGTCAGGATCTGACCAAGTTGCCAAATACAAGAGGTGGGATGACATGACAGATTTGGTAAATGTGTACTTTTACTTGGATGGCAGCAGCAAAAAGAAACTCGACAGCTGGGGTAAATTCCAGGCAGAACTGAAGAAAACATTTGGTAACAGTCAGCAGAATTTCCACTTGGTGGAAGAACAATTTAAGAACAGGGCCCAGCATCATGTGAAAACAACACAGTCTTACATGCAGAATGTTTTGACCCCATGGCACATTGTGAATCTGAATATAACAGAAACCGACAAAATCTCATATTTGATGAGAGCAGCTGCAGATGGCATGTACAAAACTCCTATGATAAAAGATGTCCCAACAGAGGAATTCATTGAGAAGTGCCAGTGCATTGAGGAAATGAGGTAGAAAAATAGTTGTATGACATTACTCCCCAACATGCTGTAGCCATTCCCCATTGACATATACAGGTACCAGCCAATCGCCTAGCTGTGGAATTTAGAAAAATGCATTGAGGTGACAATCAATGGCAGTGAGGCCATTACAGATGAAATTCTCCATCAGTTAGCAAGATGTAAGTAAATGTCCTCAATGTCATCAGACAGCCAACCGGGCTGTGTGTTAATTGACTTGAGCATCTTTGTCTATAATGCCAAATGGTTATCACCACCAGCTAATGGAGGCTATATTCCATGATATGAAAGCAATCATGGTGAAGACCATCAATAGGAAATACATCCAGCCAACAGGAGCACATATTGCATGAATAACTATGATTGACAGAACACAGCCCTTTTAATTTGTTGTTTTAGCATAATGTAATTACAATGTTATTCTACAATGGGAATTCTTGCAGACATCACAAATAGTAATAGACTGTGAAGGCCAGAGCTTCAGAATGACTCTAACAAGCACACACAACAAAGAATGCTAAGTGTGACCACTTGCCATTGAAGATGATTATGTCTTGCCGTCATCAACAAGACAAGTTCCGGTAGTCAACATAGATGCTTAGTTAAACAATGAAGCTTTTGTCAGTTGTAAAAAGCTACTGAGTCTCCCAAAACAAATCTACATACATTGTGCTCTGCTACTGCTACAGGCAACATGGAGGATGACTGAACTGTCAATAATACCTAGCCTGACCAAGGAATATTGGTGATTGTTAGCCATTCTGCAAGAATTTTTAGATAATTTCAAATCCAGAGTGAATAAAAGATAGATCACACATCCTACGATAAGACACCATAACGATACTGGCAATAATCACCCAATTAGTCAATGATCATGTGTGGTTTTGCCAGCTGAACATGCATAATTTGGGAGGAAATGGAAAACATGCTGCAAGAAGATGTCATCAAACCTTTGGAGAGTCCTTGGTCATCTCCTGTGCTTCTTGAGAAGAAGGCTAGCACATGTTGTTTCTGTGTCAGCTACCAGTAACTTAACGAACAGGGAAAAAGAGTGTCTACTTCTTGCTGTGCATTGGTGGCATCCCAGCCTGGTTGAAAGACACAATGTATTTCTGAACTATGGACATGCAGTGCGCTACTGGCAAATCGAGGTTGATAAGGTCAATCTAGAGAAGAAAGCCTTGTCCTTGAGGAACCACTATCACCATTTCCAGTCCTAGAATTGTGTATGATGAGAATGACAAGCAGAATTTCATACCAATGCTAGTGGGTATGGGATACATGCAGTTCTAGTGCAAATTCAGGAAGATGTTGAAAATGTGATAACTTATGCTTCAAGAGTGCTCTCTAAACCAAGATGAACTACTCTACAATGGAGATAGAGGAATTTGCAATTTTTTGGGCCATCAAAAAGTTCCACTTGTATTTATTTGGCAATCCATTCACTGCTGTGATGGACCACCATTCTCTGTACTGGCTGACTAACCTGAATAATCCATTGGGTCAACTAGTAGAATGGGCATCGAGGCTTCAGGAGTACTTTGTCACAGTGGTATTATAGAAGTGGATGCAATTGTAAGGACGTTGACTGCCTCTCAAGGAATCATCTGGTGGCACACAGCTCCATGGATGAAATCACAGTCATTGTTTTGCATTAAATGACATTTCTGCTGAACAGAGGGGATACAGCACTACTGATATCTACAGAAGACTGGAATGAGGAGCAAACAACCAAAAGGGAATTCCAAATAATAAACAGAGCAATGTATAAGTGAAACAATGATCCATTGGAGCTGAAGTGGTAGTTCATTATCTCTTTTCACCTATTTCCAGCTATTTCCACAATGTGCCAATAATTGATAACCTGAGATTCATTAATATTCTAGACAGAATCAGATACAGATGTCACTGGCCAGGTCTCTAACAAACTGTTAGATACTATGTAAGTCACTGTAAGGAATTTCAGTGATGGAAGCAAGTGGCGCAATTACCTCCGGGGCATTTCATACCGCTTCCTCGCATTGTGGCATCATTCCACCAGATTGAAATCAACCTCTTGAGGAGGTTCCTGAAGTCCATAAATGAGAATCGGATAATAGTCTGCACTGACAACTTCACCTGCTACACTGTCACCAAGCTGTGCTGACTGTTTAAGGTCTGTAAACTTCAAGGTTCCTGGTAGCGGGCATCATTTTGAAGCATGGAGCACTCCAAGTTATGATCTCTGATTCTGGAACAGTTTTTCAGTCAAGACTAATATCAGAAATAATTTCAAGTTGGGACACTGCCCACGGGATGATCACTGCCTACTACCCGTATATGAATGGCCTTGCAGAATACTTAAATAACGTGTTGGCAGATATGCTCTCAATGTATGTTGATGCTGAACAGAGAGACTGGGAAACACTACTGGCTGTCATGATATTCATATATAATACAGTGATGCAAGATACTACACACCTTTCTTTCTGCTCCACAGTCGTGAGGCCGAATCAACCACATGATACTCGGGATGACCTTGTGAAATACCTCATCACTGGGACTGGAAAACAAGACAGCTGGCTTGCATATAGTCCCTGAATGCCCAGGAGAAGAACTGAGAACAGTCTTAACACCAAACACCGACCAGTGAGATACAGCTCTGGAGACTTGGTGTGGATTTTTACATCAATGCAGAAAGTGGGACTATCGGAAAAGTCACTAAAGAGCTACTCTGGGCCTTATTGTACTCTTCATCATGTTCCAGATGTCACATATGAAGTCTAGAATTACGTCATCCATCTCCTCAGTATGAAACCTTCCTACAGTCCACAGGCACAGATCAACAATGGGGCTTCTCATTCAAAGAAACTGAAAGCCCACTCGATGATCGTGAATTTTCAACAGGAGAGGTTTAACTACAATGGTCATCATAGAAAAGGCGATGAAGACACAACCAGAATGCCAGGACCTTCCATTGCTGCTATACAGAGGACCACTGACAAATTCTAGATACAGAATGTTGTTGTTATGATGATGATGATGATGATGATGACGATGATAATGACAATGGTTTGTGAGGTGCTTAACATCGAGATTGTCAGCACCTGTACAAGTTCCCAATCTTTCCAGTTCCAATCTCACCACTTCCCAAATGATGATGAGGGCAACACAAACACCCAGTCCCCGGGTGGGGAAATTCCCTGAGACGGCCAGGAATCGAACCCTGGACCCTGTGGTCCAGAGGTAGCAACAGTAACCACTAGACCAAGAGTTGTGGATTATAGGATGTTGTAGTTATCTTGGGTGAGTCTGAAACTGCAGGTCATGTTTATCCAAGAGAAAGAACAACACCATGAGCTGTGTTACATACAACGTGGGGTAGCAGTTCGCGGCGCTGGCTGGTATGTTGTGGGTCACCAGTTCTGTTCTGTTCTGTTCTGTCTGTGTACATAATAAACATGCTTGTAGAACTAGGTGTTGCACTTCACTGATAACCCTGCTTTCAGGTTTGAACTTGATTGTTGTTATTATGTGACAATATTATCCTAGGGAAGGGACTGTGTATACTTACATATGAAGGCACCTTGCCTCTTTGTTCCACTCATCTGATTTAGGTCTCTCAAAAACGATTTTATTGTTAATTTTTCGATTATGCAGGTTTCATCACATTGTATTCACTGACAGAACACTGCCAAGCTACAGATAAAGCTCAGCTGTCATTTCTGTGGCAGCAGTGTTTCATTATGGTTGACATCTACTTTTAATGAATTCATGTCTATAGTAACTTTAGCATTCCAATTATTGAATTTAGCAAGCCAAATATGCTCTGATCTCCATATTCTATTACATCTCAAACAATGACTGGTGTGAAACAGCTAAGGGGCACTGAAACTGACTGTTGGTAACTAAGAACAATGACTGTGATACTACTGTTGAAGAGCAAAAGAATTTCATGTCATGTGTTTCACATGAATATGAAAATGAGTTCCAGAAATGAGGTGTTTATGGCAGCACGCCCATTTCGATCTATCCAATCACAGTAAGAAAGGGGGGTGGGGTCTGCCTGTTACCAATAGGTAATTTAGAACCTGAACCACATTAACTGATATGAAAAAAGAAACTATCTTAATCCACAAAAGGAACAGATATCCAGATAACTTGCTACTGCTGTAACATACTTTTTCACAAAAATAGCATAATAGCAACAGTGATGCTTTCAGAACAATTCTACAGGAATTACTTGAAGCTATAAGTTAAAGGCTTTGGCCTAAGCAATACCATGCATAATATACATATTGCCTCAGTTCATTTTCATACACCAAAGCACAGTAAAAAGTATAAAATAGAGTATTCAAATTCTACAGAGATTTCATACTTAAAATTTTTCACTTTACAAGGTGACAATAGTTGGCCAATAAAAATTTGCTATAATTCAGTTGCAGACAATAAACGTTGTCCCAAGAGTCTTCCAAAATGACAGGGGAGACAGTTAATCATTTTTCCTTCGTGAGAACATAATGTTGAAAATAAGTTATCATTTCCTGCCAAAGGAATATGGAACAAGATATACAATGTGAAATATCAACAGAGAAGTATGATGGAAAAGATGCTCTGATAATCCAAAATACATACTGAGCGCCCTCATTCTCCATACCAGAAATTCATTTACCACTGACAGAATTCCTTCTGCGGTACATGGCTCCCACTGAAGGTTCTACAAAATCATTCACTATTATTGATATCTACCAAATTTGCCATCAGGACATTCACTGGACTTCGTAATTTCATTATTCAAGTCACTGTAGCAGGATTTGAATCTTCTGTCATGGGCAATTGCCTTTCTATAATACTTGAGGTCTGGTAAGCTACACATCAGTGATGCAGGAATGCAAGTGAACACTGATTCAGTTCACAGCTTTCATGGAACATTCTGTATCAAATACAGCTGCCAGAGAAGCTGGAGTCATGTTCCATCCAAAAAATTATAGAGCCCCAAATAATCAATAACTGTCCATCAGTCCACACACCACTTAGCTGTTCTCTTAGGAAACAGTGCAGTAAGTCAGCAATACAATGTACGGGGGGATGCAACTTATCCACCCATGTAACTCATTTTCAATGTACCAGGACATAGACACATGAATAAACACCCAGCTAACAAAAAATTAGGAGTCAAATAGCTAAAAATTCATCAAGGAACCACCAAACAAAGCTCATAGATTGCTCACATAATTCAGAAGTGCAATAATTTCACATATTCACAGATTGTGTTTACAAATTCCTGTAATACTCAAAAACACTTATTTCACACAAACATTCAGTTAATGTCATGCGATGTTGTGATAGATTTGGCTTAGTGTTTTGTTAACACGTTGCAATATAAAAAATAAATGCTCTGAATAAGAGTAGCTATTCTGACTAGCACACAACACATTGCTAAATATCCATCTGAGTAATGACAAAACATTTTTTCACAATAAAATACATGCATTTTAAAAGGCTCAGCATTATTTCTGTCTGGTATATATTTCAGTTACTTCCAAGAAGTGAAGGCTTAATAAAACATTTGAAAGATTGTTTTTACTTGTTCTCTGAAATGTTAAACTTTTCATACACAATGCTAATAAATATGAATAAAGGAAACTTCTAGACAACTAAAAAAGTGTTTTTAGAGAAACAAGCTTCTAGTTTATTTTCAGAAACCCATTATCCACATCTCTTAAAAACATTGTGGTAACTGTTTTGATTAAAATTGAGCAGCTAATATTGGAGTTCACCTATTTTTGCATGACTACTATGTAGTTGACACCTAAGTGATCGGCAGAGGGTTCACTGAGTGATTTTCACATTATTTCTCCACTGTTCCACTCTTAAATAATGTATGTGTGTGTGTGTGGGGGGGGGGGGGGGGGGGGCGAACACTTGAATCTCTGTGTGTGATCTCAGATTTCTCTGTTTTTGCTACGATAATCATTTCTTCCTATGTAGGCAGGCATCAAAAAAATATTTTCATATTTGGGGGAAATGTTCGAGACTATAATTTTGTGAAAAGATTTTGCCACTTCAAAATATTCCTTTGTCTTAATGATTGTCATTCCAACTTGCTATCATATCCATGACACACTCCCCCCATTTCACGAAAGTACGAAATGAGCTGCCCTTCACTGAATTTTTTCATTGCCTTCCATCAATCCTTTCTGGTAAGGATCCCATACTACACAGAAATACCCTGGCAGAGGATGGACAAGCATAGTGCAGGCAGTCTCTTTAGGAGACCTGTTGCATCTTCTAAGTGTTCTGCCAATAAAACACAGTCTTTGGTTACCTTCCACACATTATCTGTGCAATCATTCCAATTAAGTTGCTCATCATTGCTTTCTTTAGGTATTTAGTTGAACTGACAGCCTTTAGATTTGAGTGACTGAAATTTAACAGATTCCTTTCAGAACTCATGCGGATGTCCTCACATGTTTCATTATTTAGAGTCAATGGCCACTTTTTGCACCATACAGATATTGTGTGTAAGTCATTTTGCAATTGGTTTTGATATTCTGGTTACTTTACTAAACAGTAAATGACAGCATTATCTGCAAACAATCTAAGATGGCTGCTCAAATTGTCTCATAAATTATTTACATACATTCGGAACAGCAGAGGGCTTATAACACTTTCTTGGAGAATGCCAGATGTCACTTCCATTTTACTCAATGACATTCCATCAGTTAGTATGAACTGTTGAACTTCTGACTCAAAGTCATAAATCCAGTTGCAGAAACGAGATGATACTCCATAGGCATGCAATTTCATTACAGCCTATTTGTGAGGAACAGTATTGGAAGCCTTCTCAAAAATCCATAAATATGGAATCAGTTTGAGTTCCCCTCTCAATAGCACTGATTACTTCATGAGTATAAAGAGCTAGTTGTGTTGCACAAGAACGATATTCTCTGTATCCATGCTGACTGTATGTTAATAATCATTTTGCTTGAGATAATTCATAATGTTCGAGCACAGCACACATTCCAAAATCTTAGCACAAATTAACATCAGAGATATGGGTCTGTAATTCAGTGGATTACTGCTACTTCCTTTCTTGAGTACTAGTATGACCTGTGCAACTTCACAGTCTTTAGCTATGAATCTTTCATAGAGGGAGCTGTTGTATGTGAATGCTAAGTATGGGGCTTTCATATCAGCTACCCTGAAAGTAATCCAATTGTTATACAAAATGGACTGGGAGACTTGCCTTTGTTAAGTGATGTGAGTTGCTTTGCTACACTAAGGATATCTTCTACGAAGTTACCCATGTTGGCAGTAGTTCTCGATCTGAATTCTGAAAATATTTACTTTTACTCCTTTGGTGAAGGAATTTTGGAAAAATATATTTAGTAATTCCACTTTAGTGGCACTGTAATCAATAGCATAACTGTGCTAAATATTTAAGCACTTTCTATGACTCAATTTTTAAGACACCTTTATTCCCTTTCACCTGCTTAATCTTTATATTTTCTCCTTTCATCAATTAAATTCAATATCTCCAGCATTATCCAAGAATTTCTACTGTGTCTTCTCTTTTTACCTAAGTGATCATCTGCTGCCTTCACTATTTCACCCTCAAAACCACCTGTCAATTTTCTATTGTATTCCTTTCCCCCACTTCAGTCAAATATTGGCTAATGCTCCCTCCGAAACTCTAAACAAACTCTAGTTGTAGCAATCAGCTCACATCTCCTTCATTTCCTACATTTTGCAATTTCTTCAGTTTCAGCCTGCAGTTCATGACCAGCCAGTTAAGCACAGAGATCACATTTGCTCCAGGAAACATTTTACAGATTAAAATCTGGTTTCCAATTCATGTCAGTCTGAAAACTTCCATTGGCCCCGGGTCTGTTCCACACACAAAATCTTCTTAAACAATTCTTAAACCAAGTACTGGCAATGTTTAAATTATGCATTGTGAAAAATTATATTAGGCAGCTTCCTCTTTCATTCAATTTCCCAGGCCATTTTCTCCCCATATTTTCTTCTCTTCAGTTTCCTACTACTGAATTCTACTCATGCATCACAATTAAATTTTCATCTCCTTTAACTATCAGAATGATTTCCATTGCCTCATTATACACCGCATTACCCTATCCCATTTAATGTTGATATCCTTGTACTGACCTGACCAGAAGACCAGTGATTCCTACTGCTGGATTTCACTAATTCCTGCTATACCCAACTTCAAACTAGCCAAGTATCTTTTTTAAGTTCTCCAGCCTAGCTACTCTATTAGAGACCTTAACATACCAAACTTTCATCTGTAGACTGTCACTTTTGGTTTTCCTGAACTCAACATTCTCCCGGGGATTGCAGAACACTTAAAAGATGCAACAGGTCCACTAAAGTGACTGGTTACACTACACTTTTATGTCCTCTTCTGGAGTACTGCTAGATGATATGGGACCCATCAGGTAGGATTGATGGAAGACATTGAGAAGTTCAAAGAAGGGCAACTCATTTTGTATTATCATGGAATAGGGGAGAGAACATCAAATATGTTATGCAAGTTGGATTGGTAATCATTAAAACAAAGTTCTCTTTCTTTCTAGAGAGATCAATTCACAAAATTTTAATCAGCAAACTTCTCCAAATGCAAAAGTATTTTGTTGGTGCCCATCTATATACAGAGAAATCATCATCATAATAATAAAATAAGAGAAACTGATGCTTGCACAGAACAATTTAAGTATTTAGTTTTGCCACACAATGTTCAAGAGTAGAACAGTAGTGAAACAGCTTGAAGGTGGTTCAATAAACCCTTTGCCAGGCAAAGATTGAATTGCAGAGTAACCACAAAGATGTAGATATAGATAAGTCTTGCTCAGTGGAGGCACCAGTTGTATCTTGCCACTGGTGTACTTTACACATGAGCAGAATCTCTCTGAATTTGCTGCAAGATTTTGAGACAGAGTCTTTTTGTGGAAATTATTAAAAGCATCATGTATTGAAATCCATGCTTAATTTTGAGCTTCTGTAAAACTTTGCCATTCTTGGGGATTTTGTATTCTTTTAAATTTGGCATGCTTTTTTTGTTCCTTCTGCAACTTTTCTCATCCATTTTGTGTACCATGAGTGATCAGTTCTGTCTCTCATTATTCTGTTTTGTATGAATCTCTGAATTGCTGTTGATTTTTCTTTAAATTCAATTTAAGTTACACAAATTAATTCTGAAGGAATGGAGACCCTCTCTTATGAAGGTGTCAATCTAATTTTTTATTTGCTTTTTTAAATAGATATATTTTGCATTTATTTTTGGTGGGTTTGGATGTTACATTATTCAGTCTCACTACAAGAACCTTGTGGTCACTAATCCCTCTATTCTCATGATGCTCTAAGGTCCAGTATGTTTCCAAAGCCATTTACACTTTGAGTGTGCTCCTGAACTAATTCCTCAAAGTAATCTTGGAAATTATTTCATACAAATGGTGGATGATGTTTTATACCCACCACTAGCTTTGAAAATGTATTTTCACCAACATATCATGGGTCGATTGCAAGTATACCTAACTATAGCTGTATGAGTGAGGTACTTAAGGTTTCTTTGAACCTTTCAGTAACTATATCATCTGAATTAGGAGGTCATTAAAGAAACTAATTATATATACTCTGGTTGTCAGCTATAGCCTCTGCCCATACTAACTCACAAGAACTATTTCACTACAAGATACATTACCTCTAACATCAATAAATATCAATAAATAGATACTGTATTAAATCCATCCTTTCTTAACACCACGAGGTCGTTTATCTTGGCTGAAATTATGTCCAGATTTAGCTACCTTTCAGTCCATTTAATGATTTGTGCTTCTGCACTTTCTGTTAATGCTTAGAGGTCTGGTTCTTTCCTGTCCCTGCTATGAAAATTTACTTCAAAAACACTTATGGTTCTTAGATTTACTCTGTTCCATTTGAGACTGATACCCACTCTAACCTGAAAGTCTACTCAGCCCACTCCACACAGCCCCTACTACCCTTGTAACTGCCCCCTGTGTGTAATGGACCATAAACTTATTAAGTGAAACCTGTTACCCTGCCACCCTATGGTGCAATCCAAGGAATCTGTAGCCAACACATTTGCAGAACTGTCAGAGCCTCTGATTCAGACCCTCCACTCAACTTTGTACAACAGGTCCACAATCAGTCCTGTCAATGATGCTACAGATGATGAGCTCTGCCTTCATCTTATAAACAAAACTGTCAGTCTTTACCATTGCAGATAGCTGTCTGAAACCAAAGAGAATCTCTTCTGATCCAAAGTGACACACATCATTAGCACCAATATGAGTCACTGTCTGCAGCTGACTGCACCCTGTGTTGTTCATGACATCTGGAAAGACCCATTCCACTTCTAGAATGCCTCCCCCATGGTATGCACATAGAGTAAACACTGGACTAATTTTCCTCCTTGGCAGCCATATCTCCAAGTGGCCCCATTATGCATGTGACAATGGAGCTCACAGTTAAAAGTAATCCCATCATATGTGATTGTGCACATTCTCTCTCTCTCTCTCTCTCTCTCTCTCTGAATATACTGTTTTGGTGATGCTTCCTACAGAGGCCAATTTCCTTTATCACAATGTTGACAATGCTAGCCACCTGGACCCAAACAAGCAAAGAACTGGGAGAGTTGGAGAGGTCTTGAAATGGCATTCATGACAGCTTCAATCTTATGACAGCTCTTCCTTGATATCCTTGTCCACCAAAAAACAATGAGAGTCTCAGACAGTGTTTATAGGAGATCCTCATATTTGTACCAGTAATTGCATGCTCTCTGATACCACAAACTGGCATAGCAGTGCATGGTCTGAAGACTTTAATGTACTGTGCAAAACACACTCAATAAGGATGGAGCCTGCATGCAACACAGTATCCCGGAAGAGCTGTGCACTGCAAGGTTGAAATACTTGCTGTAGACCTCGAACGCAAATATTATACTCAGTGATGGACTGAGTACCAGCAGCATCATAGCCAGGAGCACAGCTATTTAAGGACACAACTATCAGTTACCATTTGGCAATATTAGAGAATACTGCCAACAGCTCACGAGATTTTAAGTGCTGGGCAGGCTGATATTGCAAGAAGATTTTATTAATTTTGTAAATAATATACAAAGTTCCTTTTGCATACATTTTCCAGCTGATTTAATCATTTCTATTGAAACACCAACCTTTTCTGGTGCCTATCTATTCTCCATACCTCAAATGTCATCATACACCCCACCCAAAATTACATTTGGTATGTCACAATTTTTTAAGTATCAAACCTGCATTTCTGATTCCTCTTTTGAATGCTAAAAAGCATTTAAATAAGTATTTAAATGGCTGATAATATTCTCTCTGTTGGTATTATTGTGCTAATCTCTGTCTTAACTGATGAAATGTGGTGCACTGCCAAACACACTTTTTTTATTCTCATACCCTCCCGAAGACATTTCTGAATGATTTCATGTAATTCAACATACTCTATCACAATCTCAATGACTGGCTGAATGTCCTGCCTTCTACATAATAGTTACCTTATTCCATCTTATTCCATTTGAAATTTCCTCTTTACCAGCAACATTTACTGTTCCTGTAAATATCTTTGTTTAATGACTGTCTCTTGTCTATGTTTGTGTAACCCACATTTTCTAATTATAAAATCTTCTTGACTTCCTACCTGACAATTCTGAGGATTTCCAACTTGGTGTCAATTTTTTACCTTAGGTCTTATGAGCCTATGATCAATTTCACTTTGCAAGCAGTAAGTTGTGTCACATCCTGCACAATTTCTATTGTTTGAACCAAAACTGAAAATCATTGTATCTTATAAAATAATAAAGGAACTAATACACTCTGGGATAAAAGAAAATGATGCACCTCACAGGAATTATCTAAATGGGATGGAAATTGCTAGATGTGATGTATATGTACAGACAAACAATGGTTACTCTTTCAGAAAAAAATGAAGGATTTATTCAACAGAAAGAGCTTCACAAATTGAGCAAATCAGTAACAAGTTGGTCCATCTCTGGGCCTTCAGCAAGCAATTATTTGGCTTGGCACTGATAGATAGTTGTTGGATGTCCTCCAGAGTGATATTGTGCCAAATTGTGTCAAACTGCCATGATGGCTCATCAAAATCCTGAGATGGTTGGAGGGCCCTCCCCATAGTGCTCCAAATATTCTAAACTGAGGAGAGATCTGTTGACCTTTCTGGCCAAGGTAGGGTTTGGCAAGTGTGAAGAAAAGCAGTAGAAACTCTCACCATCGGTGGGTGGAAATTATTTTGCTGAAATGTAAGTCCAGGATGGCTTGCGCTGAATGACAACAAAACAGGGTGTAGAGTATCGTAAACATACCCCTTTGCTATAAATGTGCTGCAGACGACAACCAGAGGAGTCCCGTTATGAAAAGAAATGGCACCCCAGGCCATTACTACTGTTTGTCAGCCCATACAGCATGCGACAGTCAGGTCAAAGTCCTATTGCTGTCCAGGGCATCTCCAGACGTGTCTTCAACATGGAATGTCATTGACTGCAATATTATTATCTTCAAGGATGTGTCTCACTTCAAACAGCCTTGATGACCAGTGAAGATGTGCCTGGAGAGTGGAGAGATACCAATCTGACTGTCGCCCACTGTACAGCCCGAAAATTAGGAGTAATGGTCTGGGGTACCTTTTTTTTCATAGCAGGACCCCTTTGGTTGTCATCTGCAGAACCCTTTCAACACCGTGGTACCTTGCTAATATTCTACATCCCATTTTGTTGCAATTGATGGCAAACCATTCCAGACTTATATTTCAGCAAGGTAATTGCCGCCAGTACACAGCAAGAGTTCCTTCTGCTCGTCTTTGTTCTTGCTAAACCCAAACTTGACCAGCAAGGTCACTAGATTTCCACCCAACAGAAAAAAATTTTAAACAATATGCACAGAGCCCTTCAGCCACCTCAGGATTTTGACAGTCTAAGGTGCCAGTTGGGACAGAATTAGGCACAGTATCTCTCAGGAGGACATCCAAAAACATCCATCAATTCCAAGCTGAATAACTTCTAGCTTACACGCCAGCGGTGGACCAACACATTATTGACTTGCTCAATTTGCAAAGTTCTTTCTCTTGAATAACCCATCCCATTTTTCTGGAATTTAATGATGCATTAGTCTGTAGATGCACATAACATCCACCAACTTCTGACTCAATCGCATAATTCCTTCACAATGCATCGTTTTTGTCTTAGGGAGCATTTAATTTAATCAGCCTAATAATACTCCTCTTCTATTGTGTCATAAAATGCTGGCAGATCAGTTTTAAAAACCACAAGAAACTGAATTGCTTCAAAATAACCACAGTTGTGATTGTATGGGACATATTTCAAATAAACGTTAAATAAGCTTCACTCATGTATCTCCATGTCCACCATGTCTAGTTTAGTCTATGAGGTCCTCAAGCAAATGTAAATGTATAAAACTAAACCATGTCAGCTTGTATATTAATTGTGTACCACTGCCTGACTTTTTGCTTCCTTATATATTGCACTTCTCCCTGCTGGGATTGTGCTGGCAGTATCTAAAAGTTAGTATTTTCATGCTGTTTGTGGTGGTGGTGGTGAAAACAACAGCAATTTTTAGGATGGAGTTTGTTTTAATTTAATATTTTATAGTGTGCCCTTTTCATTGGCATTCTTGCCTCATATAATGAATTCCATGATTTGTTGCCCTGATCACTCCTAACAAAGCCAGCAGCACAATAAGCAGACATAAAATTTCCATCTACAAACATAAACAAAATCTCCAGCTGGCCAGAAGATTACAATGATGTAGTGCCCATATGTGGTAGCTTATAACAGAAGAGTTTTTTATCTGTACTGACATAGCCATTGAGATCAATTTCCATGTTTGTGATATGTTGGCAAAACATTTCAAATATCAGTAGTATGACAGGAGCTACAATATAATGAAAATACAGTTGTGAACTGTGTCTAAGGCATGCTTGATCCTGAACCAGGAGTCCACATTCATAATGCTGTTGGATCATTGTTTTACCTTACAGCAATCCATGCAGGCAGAAGGTTTTCAGAGTTCATACTGAGAGGCTTGCCAACAGTAGCGTACCTACTGGTAGAGTCTCTTTGAAAAAACTGAACCCAGGAGCTGAAGCAGACAAAAGGTTCTCCAGTTTTCTCTATTCTACACCTCCCACCCTTAAGCAATTCATTTTATATGGTTGTGTATCATAAGCACAGCTATACACCTCTTTACCTATCATACTTAAATGATACTTTATTACCATGTGTCCAGATCTAAGACAATGTTTCACCTACTATCTAGGAGTAACAGAGCATTTACATCTGAAAAGCACTGTAACACTACCAAGTAACAAGTCACAACACTGTTCCTCTGTATAACCTGATTAGCTCAATATTGGGAATAAACATTAATTTTTGTGCACAAGCATTCAGGTGTTATGTATCTCACCTGATCATCGAATGAGTTTGGTGGCATTTTGCTCCTGAAGGAACACTGACTCTCATTATCATACCAAAGTGAAATATCTCTACATTATATTCAGCAAAGCACTACCCTTAATAGCTGAAGTAATGGTTCAAAAAAATCCATAACACTGCAAAAACATCAGCAACCTATGATGAGAGATCCAGAAATACACTCCTGGAAATTGAAATAAGAACACCGTGAATTCATTGTCCCAGGAAGGGGAAACTTTATTGATACATTCCTGGGGTCAGATACATCACATGATCACACTGACAGAACCACAGGCACATAGACACAGGCAACAGAGCATGCACAATGTCGGCACTAGTACAGTGTATATCCACCTTTCGCAGCAATGCAGGCTGCTATTCTCCCATGGAGACGATCGTAGAGATGCTGGATGTAGTCCTGTGGAACGGCTTGCCATGCCATTTCCACCTGGCGCCTCAGTTGGACCAGCGTTCGTGCTGGACGTGCAGACCGCGTGAGACGACGCTTCATCCAGTCCCAAACATGCTCAATGGGGGACAGATCCGGAGATCTTGCTGGCCAGGGTAGTTGACTTACACCTTCTAGAGCACGTTGGGTGGCACGGGATACATGCGGACGTGCATTGTCCTGTTGGAACAGCAAGTTCCCTTGCCGGTCTAGGAATGGTAGAACGATGGGTTCGATGACGGTTTGGATGTACCGTGCACTATTCAGTGTCCCCTCGACGATCACCAGAGGTGTACGGCCAGTGTAGGAGCTCGCTCCCCACACCATGATGCCGGGTGTTGGCCCTGTGTGCCTCGGTCGTATGCAGTCCTGATTGTGGCGCTCACCTGCACGGCGCCAAACACGCATACGACCATCATTGGCACCAAGGCAGAAGCGACTCTCATCGCTGAAGATGACACATCTCCATTCGTCCCTCCACTCACGCCTGTCGCGACACCACTGGAGGCGGGCTGCACGATGTTGGGGCATGAGCGGAAGACGGCCTAACGGTGTGCGGGACCGTAGCCCAGCTTCATGGAGACGGTTGCGAATGGTCCTCGCCGATACCCCAGGAGCAACAGTGTGCCTAATTTGCTGGGAAGTGGCGGTGCGGTCCCCTACGGCACTGCGTAGGATCCTATGGTCTTGGCGTGCATCCATGCGTCGCTGCGGTCCGGTCCCAGGTCGACGGGCCCGTGCACCTTCCGCCAACCACTGGCGACAACATCAATGTACTGTGGAGACCTCACGCCCCACGTGTTGAGCAATTCGGCGGTACGTCCACCCGGCCTCCCGCATGCCCACTATACGCCCTCGCTCAAAGTCCGTCAACTGCACATACGGTTCACGTCCACGCTGTCGCGGCATGCTACCAGTGTTAAAGACTGCGATTGAGCTCCGTATGCCACGGCAAACTGGCTGACACTGACGGCGGCGGTGCACAAATGCTGCACAGCTAGCGCCATTCGGCGGCCAACACCACGGTTCCTGGTGTGTCCGCTGTGCCGTGCGTGTGATCATTGCTTGTACAGCCCTCTCGCAGTGTCCAGAGCAAGTATGGTGGGTCTGCCACACCGGCGTCAATGTGTTCTTTTTTCCATTTCCAGGAGTGTAGTTGCCTAGCAACTACTGCACAGAATCTAAACTAACTCCAATGAAGCCATAATGAAAATGGGTAATTTAGCAAGAGAACAAATGGTTGAGGAACTAACTGCTGGTCTTGATCATATCCGGACTGTCTGAAAATCCTATGAAATAGACCACACACTTGCTTGCTCAGAACAAGAATTCACATGTGCAATTTGGGTTTTCTGAAGCACACTATTCTTCACCACGCATATGGGCTACCTAGATAACACATCACAAACTGTTCTGCATATCATCCAAGTACAGTAGACAATCTCATGAAAACAAGAACAAGTGTGTCAAGGTAAATTTCTCTGATTATTTTTTGTATGTGGTTTAGGTACTCGCATATATTTTCATTGTTTTATAATTTTTCTGTGTGCATATAGTGTATTTATGATATTTCTCTACAATCTCATGTCTTTAGCACATGGCACATCGTTTTTCTATACGGGATCACTCCTTTGCAATGCACATCCTTCCAACATCCCCTGAGTTTACATATCCTCCACAGAAAATAATTTACAGTCATCCACATAACCACTGACAAAGGAAATTCAACCAACACTTAAAGCATTGGTGAAAAAGAGAATCAGACAGGAAACATGTGGCCTGCATGCAGGCTGTTACAACATCTCAAAACCCAAACTCTTAACAGATTTAACAGTGACATATGGAAGAGGCACTTCTCAGCAGCTGATAGCAACAATAAAGATCAAGTTTCTTTTAGATCCAGTGCCTATTAATCACACATGCTCAAGGGGAAAATATATTGTTGTTGGTTTGTATCATTTAACACAATTTACTTTTGTAAGAACTGTAAATAAATGCACAAGAAAAGGTAACTATGTAAACACTGCAAATCTAGGTGGAACTGAAAGCTGGTTGAGGTCATCCTTAATTCACTGCCAACATAAATTGGATGGCATCTCACATAGAACAAGATGACTCCGTGCAAAAATTCAAGATACTTTGTGCTACTAGCTAGCATTGATTTATGATCATAATGACAATATTTCCAACGAATATTTTAATGCTTGTTGTTCTCGTCATTGCTGTTATCTTCACCTTCAGTCCAAAGACTGGTTTGATGCAGCTCTCCGCATTAGTTATCCTGTGCAAGCCTCTATGATTATGTTCAACTATTGCAACTTACATCCATCTGAAGCTGCTTACTGTACTCAAGCTTTGATCTGCCTCTCAAATTTTTGCCCCTCACACTTCCCACCATCACAAAATTGGCAATCCCTTGATGCCACAGAACCTAATGGGATAGGCATTGATTGTGATTGTAAAATGTCATAACGGAATTCATACTCTATAATCACAGAGTCTTAAGAATAAGATCAGCAAAATTCCTGAGTTCCTTTCATGATTCAGAATTGTGGGCTGTACACATTGAAGCAGAAATATCAAAGACTAACACAAGTAGTGCAATATAGTTAGTTAGAAACCACCAGAAACACATGCTGCCTGCACAATGAAACACTTAAACTGCAGCAGATGTAGCCACAAATTTTGCTTGTAGTATAAAGATTTTGAACTAAGCACATTTGATTTGTTACAAGAGATGAAGTAGTCTCACACTTCAGAGCAGCAGTGGTTGTAACTGTTGAACAGTTATCTTCATTTACAGCTGGAAAAGTATCAAATTTGCCACTCCACATATTTTGCACCGGCCAGCAGGATATATTATTCATTAAGTGGAAAGGGGGACAAAAATGACAAAAAATTTCACATGTGATTAAAAGATACTCTGCAATAGATTACCCCAGACAATGGATATCTGGCACAGACAGAGAGATTTGTTTAAAAATTCTTTCAAAAATTGAATTCATGCTTTCCAGTTTATTGTCTAATTTGTTTAAAAGTAATCAGTTTAGTTTGGCACTAACCCAGTCTATGCAGTGCAACTCATTTATGCAGCATCTAAATCATATACCATATTTTCATAAATTCATTGGATCAGTTACCTCCAAAAAAACATACAGTTTTGTATGCTTATTGCTGCCAATTCTTTAACATAAATTTGCAGCATGATGTTGCAATGAAATTCCTGTAATTATATATAGTATGACTCATAAAGAAACTTTTGATTTGAGTTGATCTTTATAGCAGATGCATAACATTGAAAGCAGGGTACTAATTAAATGACAGTGTGCCTCAATACTATTTTTTCCAGAAATTAAACTGTTAATACATAGGCTCCAGATCTAAGCATTTTGGCCAATAGCTGACACGTTATATCAAGAACATTTCACACAGATTCATTGAAATTTACACAACACATAATGATTAGTACTGGAAAAAAAGCATATCTGCAGGCAATAGCCACAAATGCTCAGTTTATAAACTGCACACATTATTTCTACTTATTATTTGTAGCACAACAGGCAAACTATTTGCAACTGATTATTCTGTTTCCGCTGATGCTCTTATTGAATACAGTTCAAATGCAAGCACTTTATATGGAACAAGTATGTAATTAGCTGCTTTAGGATAGTTGTGCTGAGAAGGTGAGCTCTGTCAAAATGTTTGTCATGTTATGTACTTTACTGATGGTAGATACTATAAGGCAAGCAGACAAAATCCAATTCTTTGAGCAGTGTTTCAATATTTCCTGCACATCTTTCATCAACACCAAAATCTTTACCTTAAAAATTTCATCACCCATACTGCTGCACACACAGATTGGAAGCTAGATTAACCAGGAAAGTGAGTCACGTCTGTAAGATATAGTAAACTAATCAATTTAACTCCTGTGTATTATCCCATTTTTGTTTTAATGCTCTCATAAGAGTAAGTATAAATGAAACATTATTAACTTTAATAAGCTGCTGAAGAACTTCAAACAATAGTTGGTTGTGTGTGTGTGTGTGTGTGTGTGTGTGTGTGTGTGTGTGTGTGTGTGTGAGAGAGAGAGAGAGAGAGAGAGAGAGAGAGAGAGAGAGAGAGAGATTATGGCATGTAATAGAGCAAGAGTTGAAGTGGTGAGGTACTATGGAAGGGGGAAGAGTGAGCTCAGGTGAGTGGCAACTGACAACACATTCAACAAATTCGATTAAAAAGAACCTGCTTTCATCAGTAAACTAATACTGCTGTAAGTCATTTTAATCCTGAACTTTAAAGATTATACAATATATCTGAATCATGTCTCCTATGTATAACAGCTCTACACAAATATACAGAAGCAACAGATGAATATCAGCAACTTACAAAATAAAAATGTAACCATTATCAGTTTTAAAAATCCAGTCACCTACAGTTTAAGGGACATGTTATTACCCTTTTCCTTTGGTCCTCCTTGGAATCTCAACTCTGTAGACATGATCATTTCTTAATGCTGCAAAGCATGCATTAGCTTCTGATTGCTTCTTATATCTAACAAACACAATTCCATTTTCACTTCCAACCTTTCGCACACTTATCACACGACCAAATGTGGAAAATTTTGTTTGTATGTCAAACTCTGTCTTGCATTTGTTATTCTTGAAACAAAGGGCGTAATACCCATCTATTCCAATAGGGACGGAATCGTTCATCTGAAAGAAAGAAGTTTCTTAAAGCACTTCATTCATCAGCACAAGCAATACAGTCATACAGTAAAATATTTTATCATTCATGCCAGCTCTGTTTTGAGCATTAAATTTATTTTAAAAAATGTCACTGGAAGGTGACTCAAATATTTGGAAGGTACTAGGGATGAATGCAGTCCATTACATTTTCTTTCTTCTTCATGCGCAAGAACTGACACAGAAAAGAAAAAGAGAGAGCTCACATTACTCTGGAACTATTTGTCTTTGCACATTAATGCAAGAGTGATTTTCAAACTTTAACTGTGTCCTTATACTACAGTGTGTTTAATCAAAATTGAACTTCTTGGTGGAAACAGATTATCAGTTACATACAGATATTTACTATAGACAAATAGTTCCTCAGAAACGTGAACATTTCTGAATTTTTTTTATCACGCCTTTTATATGCTTCTTGATAAACAGGTTGTTGAAGCAACAGAAGAATTAACTTAAGGATACACAGACATCATGCACATAGCAGAAACAACAGACTCAAGTGATGAGTTTTCATTTAAATGGCCAGTGGCCAAAACCCGCAAGTTGAGACTCTGACTGAATGGAGTTAGTGAGTTCGGAGATGACGTCATAGAACCCACTAGTCAGTTTAATTGTGTATACAAAGCTCATTTCTCATCTCTACTGGTTACCTGGCCAGTGTGGCAGCACAGTTGTGTCTACAGTTGAGGAATGGCAAGGGGGTGTATATTCCTGTTGCCTTACCAGTGGAGCATTGCCACACACAACAAGTCTGTGCATCGGTTTCCTGGATACCCCTACCAATAAATGTAGATAGGCACTTTTGTTTCACAGTGCTCTTCATATGATACCACTTCACCATTATTTATTCACAGAAGAATATTTATGAATCCACATTTCATGTAACCTGTACCACATTTCACGTGAGCTGTAGTCACTTTAATTTTATGTCTTAGAGTTTCGTAAAAAATCTAATGTTTGCCTTTTTCGAAATTACATTGTCTTGTTCATAGATGATAACTTGTTTATTGAGAGAAAATCTAAAACAAATTTCATAGAGAGACCAATTTTTTCCACAAGAGGATTTGGGTCAGGATGGGAGTTGGATAACAGGCTGAATAGTTGTGTATGTTTAAGTGCCAGCTATCTCAGAGTAAAGCTGTTTGTGCTGGTAGGTCTTTGAACAGGAGCTTAATCCTCAATAACATGATGAGGTTAGTTTACCTACCATGCACAACAACAGTATGCACATTACCAATGGTAATATAATTCAGTGCATGTGTAGTGTGGGACTGGCATGCTGTAGGTCATAGGTTCGATGCTGGTCATATAAATTTATTTTTGTTTGGTGTATTACTGAAATTAAGAGTGAAAACAACCAAATTTGAATCAGACACTAGCTTATGTGTGCAAAATCAGTATATGTGAAACAAATAGTGTAGAATGATCACGATTTAAGTTTAGCCTTAAATTTATTGAAAATTAAATGCTGCTCTGATTTTCTGTCTTTTGTACAATGCTCAGGACATGTGAACAATCAAGTTTACCAACTTTCTGTGAGGGTTGGCACTCCAAAAAAGTTATGAATTGTAACATAATAAACAAATTTGTATGCACTGCTGTGTCATGAACACAAAACTGATTGTATTTTATCTCTTCGTCATCTGTTTTGTAACCAATGCATCCAAAATGAACACAGAGAAAGAATAAAGAGAAAGAGAGAAGAACAAAAATCATTCTGTAGTATGAATAAACCCTCGGTGGTTAAGGGACTAAACAGAATTGCATATTTTTGTATTTGGGGTGTATAGTATTGGATTGTAGTAACAGCCACATGTACATTTGCACAGTTCTGACATTTTTATTTGTTTCACATTTGCAGCACCATCAATCACAGCCAGTACCAGTTATTGGAACTTCCAATGTTAGGAGCTCCTTAGGGAAATGATATCCGGTGCTGGAAACAATTACAGTATAAATTTCATGTGTCTGCCAAGGGGCCTCATCCAAGATGTGGAGGTGGTCTCGCTTGTGGCTGTCTTATTTGTTTCACATTTGCAGCACCATCAATCACAGCCAGTACCAGTTATTGGAACTTCCAATGTTAGGAGCTCCTTAGGGAAATGATATCCGGTGCTGGAAACAATTACAGTATAAATTTCATGTGTCTGCCAAGGGGCCTCATCCAAGATGTGGAGGTGGTCTCGCTTGTGGCTGTCAAGGGTGTAGGGTGTAGTTGTCAGCAAGTTGTTGCTCGTATCAGCACCAATGACACCTGTCGCTTAGGTTCTGAGGACGTTTTCAGTTCCTATCGGTGGCTTGTGGAAGTGGAGAAGACTGCTCCCCCACTCATGCAGTACAAGCAAAGCTTACAATTTGCAGTGTTGTACCCAGAGACAATCAGGGTCATTTGGTTTGGAGCCAAGAGAAGGATCTCAATCAGATGCTCTGTCAATTCTGTGACAGACATGGCTGCAGATTTCCGGTGCTGCACTGTAGGGTGCAGAGTTGTAGGACTCCCCCTTGATTGGTCAGCGATGCACTACACAAAGGAAGTAGCTACTCAGGTCATGGAGTACTTGTGAAATGCAGAAGGGGGTTTCTTAGGCTATGCAGTAGTTTGAGGTCCTCTGATCAACAGTCACCAGTTGATAAGCAGGAAGTGAAATCAGATCACATACAAAGTACACACACTTCAACTGACAAAATTTTAACAGTAAATTCTCAAAGAATTTCTAACAAAGTTCCCAAATTTATAACCCTCCAGGAAATTTATTGCACTCTAATTATTCTCAGGACCAATAGCTTGCTGAAATCCAAAGTAGTAAGCTCTGAGATGTTTAGCAATTCATGTAACATATATCAAAAAGATAGATTACTTGCCACAGGAGCAGGAGTGTTCATTGCAATTAACAAAAGTATTGTCACCACTGAGGTCAAATTTGAGTGTGACAGCAGACTTATCTGAATGCATGTAACAGATCCAGGTTAAATGATGTTAATTATTGGATGTTTCTACAGCAACCTGATTCCACTCTGACAGTTTTAGTCATTCAAGGAATGTCTATGGTCAGTACTGCTGCAATACCCTGACCATGCAAAATTAGTTGGAAACGAGTTGAACCTACCAAGTATAGACTGGAACATCTATGGATTCACAGCACGTGGTACAGACAGACAGTCTTGTGAAGCACTTCTGAAGACATTTTCTGAAAACTGCCTTGAATAACTAGTTAGACAACCCACACAGAATGGAAATATTTTAGACCTCTTAGCTACAAATTTGATTGACCATAATGACAGTGTCAATATAGAAACAGGGATTAGTAATCATGATGCCATCTTAGCTACAAATTTGATTGACCATAATGACAGTGTCAATATAGAAACAGGGATTAGTAATCATGATGCCATCATAGCAATGATGTTCACTAAAATCAAAAAGTACTGTCAAGAAATCAGGACAGTGTTTATGCTAGAAAAAGCAGATAAGCAACTGATAGCATCACACTTAGACAAATGAATGGACATCGTTTAGCTCCAGTATGATAGATGTAGAGGGATCATGAGCAAAGTTTAAACTAAGTGTAAATTGCACTCTGGAGATATGTGTTATAAACAAATGGATTCAGGATGGAAAGGGCCCTCCATGGTTTAATAATCAAATTTGGAAAATGCTCTCAGTTCAAAAAAGAGCACGTAAATGTTGACAGGCAAAAGGTGGTAAAAATTTGAGCATCTGTATGAAGAGGAATGCAGGTGGCAAGGATGTGGTGGCACCACATGGAATAATAAGTTTTATGCAGATCAAAGAATACAGCAACAAAGCGTTGATGGTGGGCAAAAGCCATTTGGATAGCAGACACCTGGTGGACTAAATTATTTGAATTAGAACAGCCTGTGAACACCACCCTGTGTCAAAGCCAAAAGGTCACAGGATTCAAGGATCCAATACAGTCTTCAACTCGTCATACATTCAAGTAACTTGCAGAAGGCACTTGTTAAACAAATCGGCTGATAGCTGTCCATCTGAAGAAGTGGTTTACCCTATTACAAAACTGAAACAATGACACTTTCTCGTCATTGGGGAGGGAATTCTCCCTCACTGGAGAGATGGTTGAATAGGGCAAGTATATGACACTGGCAGGCCACCAATAAGCGCTGAAGCATTTGGCTGTGCACGTTGTCCGGTCCAGGAGCCATGTTGTGGCAGAGATAGTCTTTAGTTGATGAATTTAGGGCAGCCAAATCAGCTTTTTATCAAAGAAAAGACCCAAAACCAGGAACTGTGCACCAATGTCCAAGTGATGGGTTCCTGAAGGCTGGACTTTGGTATGCTGGTCAGGGGCCTAAAATGTCTTTGGAGTAGCCTTCTCCCAATTCTTCTTCTTATTTTTCTTCTTCTTCTCTTTCTTAACTTTTGGTTATTGTGCAGGCTTACTAAGAGTAGGTGTGGGGACAGATGAAGAGTGAGCAGCCCTAGGACCTACAGGTTACAATTCCTTCAGCCACTGGCTAGTGTTAGGACTGTGATGTGTGTGTTTCCAGAGATGGGTCCCAAGATGGAGCCCTGTCGCCAGTGGATGCTGGTGGAGGAAACTGCTGCTCTGGCTGGGTTTGGAAACTGGCTCGCAAAGATGGTTCATAACAAACTGAAGTATAAATGCTGACACTAGTGAATTTTGTGTAACTGGTCATCATGACAACCTGATGCATGCACTTATTTTCTGATGTCAGTGTATGACAGGAGATCGAGAGATATATATACTTGTACAAAAGTGCTTCTTCACAAGGGCAATCTTTGTGGAGTGATCATTGACAGCTTCTGCAGTTTCTGTCTGTTGTGGCTGCAGTTTGTGTCTGTTGTGTAGCGGGATGATGTACGACCGAGGATACAAGATTTCATGTTACTCCTGTACACTCTAACTTACTTTTTCTGGCAGTACATTTCCTTCATAGGCTAAGAGGAAGTCTCCCGTACCTATGCAGTTATCTCTGGGACCTTTTTGTACATGTCAGACAAAATGTACATCTCACTGTTTGAGATTAGCTCGAAGCTCCTTGTTTATCTGTAGTGTAAGGTCTCTGAGAAAGATAGCTCCTTGAACCATATTCAAAGTTTCATGCACGCAATAGATGCAAGTAAGCCAAAAGTCATTCATACACTGGAAGAGCTCGCGATTGTGCAGCAAATGTGGCCTTAATCAATGGTGATCCATTCCACATTTTCCCCAATGAGTCAGTTGCTCAAAAATTGTCCTCTATGTGTTCCTCAAAAAATAATGGTCACGTCACCATAAAAGTATCTCCAAATGTTCTATTGCACAATAGGTATTCAGTAAATTGTTTCACTTCTAACTGTCTGGATTGGATCTCTTCCCATACGGTTGCCACGATAGGGGAAGCAGTTTGGCTGTAACCATCCATGATGAAACATTGAGATCAGTCTGCTGAGATGGCTAAATCAGAACAGCCACTGTGTTCATTCAATTTGATATGTTTCATGTGCAAAATATCTAACTTGGTGCCATCTACTCCTATCAAGGGCTCTCCGCACAGGCAGCTCCCAGCTGCAACAAAGGTCATCTGACCTATAAATATAAATACATGAAGATGGTATCTGTTCTTTTGGACATGCCCGAAAGAACAGATACCACTTCATATATAGATAAGGCTTACTGGCCAATGATCTTCTTCAGTGCAGATGCACTCACATTGCCAGGACTCTTACGGGAATCGGTAGATTGATTGCCACCAGTAATGTGTATAGTGGGTAGGGGCACTACAACTGTAGTGTGAATCTCACGGGGAGTGTGCCAGAGGTAAGTCCCTGCAGTCACACTATCCTCTGTGTCCTTGGTGACCGAGTCGGATATAGCGTCTGCCATGTAAGCATGAGATCCTGGGGCACACATTTTCAATTGTCCCCATTCATATTTATTAACACCTGTAAGAAGCTAAAGGTCTGGATTTCATTGTATTTTTATAAATATAAATTCTCCATCAGCTCTGTTTGCAGACAATACTTCTGTTTTAATTGAAGATAATGATGGAGAAAAAAATTCTGAGCTCCATCATAAACACACTGTATATCTCAGAAAACTGGTTCCAGTTAAATGGGTTGAAACTGAAAATTGCAAAAACATTTATGGTACATTTCAAAATGTGTGGAACTTAAAATACAACATAACAAGCAGCCTATAATAGAAGTTAACAAGATTAAATTCCTGGGACTAAATGTGGACAAGAACTTAAGCTTGAATTTACATACTGACTTCCTATCGAATAAACTATGCAGTTGAGTACACAAAATTGCTTATCATAGTTATTTTGAATCTGTCATCAGATATGGGATAATTTTCTGGGGAAGTTCAAGTGGTGTATCTCTAATACTGAATCTGCAAAAGAAAATTATCCAATAGATGTGAACTGTACTGCACAGCAAATAGTCTTGTTCCCCATTATTTTGGAAACTACAAACCCTAACTGTTCCCTCCATGTTTGTTTACAAAATTATGATCTCCGTACACAGACAAAAATTATGTGAGCAGGATCATTTTAACCACACATAAAACACAAGAAATAAATATAACTGTATGCCAACCACACACCAGTTGAAAGTATATGCATGGACTCAAAAGTATATGGGATGACAATATATAACAAGTTAATTAGTAAAAACACATTTAATATGGAGCCAGAAATTTTAAACATGAGGCTACAGCAGATTCTATGGAAGTAATGCTACTATTCTATAGAAGAATTCATAAAGGATGAAATCATAATTTGAGCACTGAGGGGTACGTAAGTGCTTGATTTTATTGTATGTATATATAACAAAGCCCCCCCCATGAACCATGGACCTTGCCGTTGGTGGGGAGGCTTGCGTGTCTCAGCGATACAGATGGCCGTACCGTAGGTGCAACCACAACGGAGGGGTATCTGTTGAGAGGCCAGACAAACGTGTGGTTCCTGAAGAGGGGCAGCAGCCTTTTCAGTAGTTGCAGGGGCAACAGTCTGGATGATTGACTGATCTGGCCTTGCAACATTAACCAAAACGGCGTTGCTGTGCTGGTACTGCGAACGGCTGAAAGCAAGGGGAAACTACAGCCGTAATTTTTCCCGAGGACATGCAGCTTTACTGTATGATTAAATGATGATGGCATCCTCTTGGGTAAAATATTCCGGAGGTAAAATAGTCCCCCATTCGGATCTCCGGGCGGGGACTACTCAGGAGGATGTCGTTATCAGGAGAAAGAAAACTGGCGTTCTACGGATCGGAGTGTGGAATGTCAGATCCCTTAATCGGGCAGGTAGGTTAGAAAATTTAAAAAGGGAAATGGATAGGTTAAAGTTAGATATAGTGGGAATTAGTGAAGTTCGGTGGCAGGAGGAACAAGACTTCTGGTCAGGTGATTACAGGGTTATAAACACAAAATCAAATAGGGGTAATGCAGGAGTAGGTTTAATAATGAATAGGAAAATAGGAATGCGGGTAAGCTACTACAAACAGCATAGTGAACGCATTATTGTGGCCAAGATAGATACGAAGCCCACACCTACTACAGTAGTACAAGTTTATATGCCAACTAGCTCTGCAGATGACGAAGAAATTGAAGAAATGTACGATGAAATAAAAGAAATTATTCAGATAGTGAAGGGAGACGAAAATTTAATAGTAATGGGTGACTGGAATTCGAGTGTAGGAAAAGGGAGAGAAGGAAACATAATAGGTGAATATGGATTGGGGCTAAGAAATGAAAGAGGAAGCCGCCTAGTAGAATTTTGTACAGAGCACAACTTAGTCATAGGTAACACTTGGTTTAAGAATCATGAAAGAAGGTTGTATACGTGGAAGAACCCTGGAGATACTAAAAGGTATCAGATAGATTATATAATGGTAAGACAGAGGTTTAGGAACCAGGTTTTAAGTTGTAAGACATTTCCAGGGGCAGATGTGGACTCTGACCACAATCTATTGGTTATGACCTGTAGATTAAAACTGAAGAAACTGCAAAAATGTGGGAAATTAAGGAGATGGGACCTGGATAAACTGAAAGAACCAGAGGTTGTACAGAGTTTCAGGGAGAGCATAAGGGAACAATTGACAGGAATAGGGGAAAGAAATACAGTAGAAGAAGAATGGGTAGCTCTGAGGGATGAAGTAGTGATGGCAGCAGAGGATAAAGTAGGTAAAAAGACAAGGGCTGCTAGAAATCCTTGGGTAACAGAAGAAATATTGAATTTAATTGATGAAAGGAGAAAATATAAAAATGCAGTAAATGAAGCAGGCAAAAAGGAATACAAACGTCTCAAAAATGAGATCGAGAGGAAGTGCAAAACGGCTAAACAGGGATGGCTAGAGGATAAATGTAAGGATGTAGAGGCTTATCTCACTAGGGGTAAGATAGATACTGCCTACAGGAAAATTAAAGAGACCTTTGGAGAGAAGAGAACCACGTGTATGAATATCAAGAGCTCAGATGGCAACCCAGTTCTAAGCAAAGAAGGGAAGGCAGAAAGGTGGAAGGAGTATATAGAAGGTTTATACAAGGGTGATGTACTTGAGGACAATATTATGGAAATGGAAGAGGATGTAGATGAAGACGAAATGGGTGATACGATATTGCGTGAAGAGTTTGACAGAGCACTGAAAGACCTGAGTCGGAACAAGGCTCCCGGAGTAGACAACATTCCATTAGAACTACTGACGGCCTTGGGAGAGCCAGTCATGACAAAACTCTACCAGCTGGTGAGCAAGATGTATGATACAGGCCAAATACCCTCAGACTTCAAGAAGAATATAATAATTCCAATCCCAAAGAAAGCAGGTGCTGACAGATGTGAAAATTACCGAACTATCAGTTTAATAAGTCACAGCTGCAAAATACTAACGCGAATTCTTTACAGACGAATGGAAAAACTGGTAGATGCGGACCTCGGGGAGGATCAGTTTGGATTCCGTCGAAATGTTGGAACACGTGAGGCAATACTGACCCTACGACTTATCTTAGAAGAAAGATTAAGAAAAGGCAAACCTACGTTTCTAGCATTTGTAGACTTAGAGAAAGCTTTTGACAATGTTGACTGGAATACTCTTTTTCAAATTCTAAAGGTGGCAGGGGTAAAATACAGGGAGCGAAAGGCTATTTACAATTTGTACAGAAACCAGATGGCAGTCATAAGAGTCGAGGGGCATGAAAGGGAAGCAGTGGTTGGGAAAGGAGTGAGACAGGGTTGTAGCCTCTCACCGATGTTATTCAATCTGTATATTGAGCAAGCAGTAAAGGAAACAAAAGAAAAATTTGGAGTAGGTATTAAAATTCATGGAGAAGAAATAAAAACTTTGAGGTTCGCCGATGACATTGTAATTCTGTCAGAGACGGCAAAGGACTTGGAAGAGCAGTTGAACGGAATGGACAGTGTCTTGAAAGGAGGATATAAGATGAACATCAACAAAAGCAAAACGAGGATAATGGAATGTAGTCCAATTAAATCGGGTGATGCTGAGGGAATTAGATTAGGAAATGAGACACTTAAAGTAGTAAAGGAGTTTTGCTATTTAGGAAGTAAAATAACTGATGATGGTCGAAGTAGAGAGGATATAAAATGTAGACTGGCAATGGCAAGGAAAGCGTTTCTGAAGAAGAGAAATTTGTTAACATCGAATATAGATTTAAGTGTCAGGAAGTCATTTCTGAAAATATTTGTTTGGAGTGTAGCCATGTATGGAAGTGAAACATGGACGATAACTAGTTTGGACAAGAAGAGAATAGAAGCTTTCGAAATGTGGTGCTACAGAAGAATACTGAAGATAAGGTGGATAGATCACGTAAGTAATGAGGAGGTATTGAATAGGATTGGGGAGAAGAGAAGTTTGTGGCACAACTTGACTAGAAGAAGGGATCGGTTGGTAGGACATGTTTTGAGGCATCAAGGGATCACAAATTTAGCATTGGAGGGCAGTGTGGAGGGTAAAAATCGTAGAGGGAGACCGAGAGATGAGTACACTAAGCAGATTCAGAAGGATGTAGGTTGTAGTAGGTACTGGGAGATGAAGAAGCTTGCACAGGATAGAGTAGCGTGGAGAGCTGCATCAAACCAGTCTCAGGACTGAAGACCACAACAACAACAACATATAACAAAGTTGTATTAAGATTATGATGCTGTTTGTTAACATCAACTGTACTTTATTTATGGTGGAATTTTACCATAATCTGACTTCTCTCTTGTATCTAAATCAAATGATTTAGGTTATGTATGTTATGAAACAAATAAACCACAACTCACAGTTCTCACAAAGGCTGTTTCCAAGAGACCTGATGCCCCAGCAAGACAGGCATCTACTCCTTGGCATGCATGGGAAGCTAGCAGCTCATACGTCAGAAGCATGATCACTGTGTTGTCAGTGGGGTCTACTGGAAGGGAATGTAACAACCCCACGTCTGATTGGCTATCGAATTGGCTTTTAATTGCATATATGGGTCTATGCAGATATTGTATGAACAAGGTCATCAAAACTGCAGGCACTAGGAGCTACCTATAGCAATCTTCATCATATGATCCACAGTATAAAAAAAAATTTTGAAAATGGAGGTCAATCCCAGAAAGGGACCAAAAGTACTTCACTTAAAATGAATGTGAAATGAATGAAGACATTGATGAAAGAAAGTAGAACCTACGGAAATAGCCAGGTCAACATCAAAGGCCCCCACCATGAGAAAAACAGAGAAATAAGAATAGTTGGAGATGGGAGACTGCAGCACAAGAAAGGAAGCAGATGATGCAATAGCTTGGGACCCTGTGAGGAAGCAGATGATGCAATAGCTTGGGACCCTGTGTTTGCCCCCCCCCCCCCCCCCCACACACACACACAAATACACATGCGCGCATATGCATGTGCACATGCACACGCACACGCACACGCACACGCGCGACCAAGAGCGAGTCAAGGAATAGAAAAATCACTGAACTGTAGACTGGCATATTTGCCATATATAACCACATCCCAGTTGGAGGCATGTTCTTTGATTTTCGATAGACATTTGATACAGTTATGAATCGTCATTCAGTGAACAAGCTATGAGTTAACCAAAGATCATCCCAGGTTTGTGAATGGTTTTACCACGTCCTAGCAGATACAATGAAATATATCATTTTTAATATGACATACTCAATAGATGTAAAAGCAGTTCCTGGAATACTGCAAGAAAATTTTATGGAGACATGAATGTTATACAATAGCACCCCACATGCAGCAGGCAAGAGATGGCGTTCTGTGCCAACAGAAGATGTGAAGGCATATCCCACATGATCAGTGGATTTAGAGCCATGGGTGTAAAAAACAATGGAATTCTGAAGCTCCTGTAAGAGCGTTCAGAACACCATTGGAGTGATGGAGGCTTTTGGGACCTTCAAGAAATACATCCGAAACTGGGATCAAGGAACTAACCTAAGGGTGGGGAGGGGGGTGGGTCAGGAGAGAACATGGGAAAAAGGATAAGGAAATGACATGGAAGTCATGGCAGACAAATGCGAGGCAGAGCCCAACCGGTAAACCCACTCAAGGGCGGCAGTGGACAGGTGATAGCCAAAAAGAATAGAATAGGAGGGGTGGCTAAGGAGAAGTGGATAGTGATGGCATAGGAGGCCAGAAGCTGGGGCTGCTGAATTAAAAGTGGGGGGATGCCAGAGCACGAAATGCACTAGTGGCTAAATGAATACTGGGATGATGAACTGGGTCCAAGAAAAGCAGCATCGAAGAGCCAGTTGACCAATGAATTTGGCAACCATAGTCCAGATGGGAGAGAACTAGTACCCAGTAAAGGTGGAGAAGGGTCAAACAATCTGAACCCGAAGAGGTGTGGGCAAGGAAGCGAAGGACACTTGAGCCACCCTTCAGATGACAGATATTGGGCAACCAAGTAACCTTGTTGTGAAAAAGAAGTGCCAAGAAATGGAACTGGAGGCCCACGGTCAGGGGTTGGAGGTCGAGCTGGAGCTCCAGGTCAGGATAGACCATAGTATGGTGACAAATGTACCATCCTTGACGGAAGAGGAGCAGACTGAAAACCACACAAGAGAGTCCATATAGAAGCACACGGGATGGCAACCTCAAGCTGTTATTTCACAGAGGCCACCGAGTGGGAGCTAGCCCAAATACAGAAATCATCATCATACAGAGCAGGGGTGACTAAGGTGTGGCAGAGGCCACAAGTCCATTAACAGTGATGAGAAAAAGGACACTTAAGAAAGAGCCCTGTGCAATGCCTTTCTCCTGGGTCTGCGGAGAGCTGAGAACAGTGCCAACCCAGACTCTGGACAACTGGTGGCACAGGAAGTGGTGAATAATAATCAGGGGGTAGGGGGAGGGGAGTTAGGGGGCACCTAAGATACCATTAATGGATCGTCAGGAGGATGTGAGGGAGACAAACTGTGTCATAGACCTTACAAAGACTGAAGAAAACTGCAACAAGATAACAGCACTGAGAAAAGGCATGCCAAACTGCCATTCCCTATCGAAGCAAATGATCGATCAGAGACTGTCCCTCCCAAAAGCCATGCCGGTAAGGAGATAAAAGGTCCCGAGACTCAAGCACCCAAGTGAGCCGAGAAGCCTTCACCCATCCTAGTAAATTCAGTGGACACTGGTAAGGCAGACTGGCCAGTAACAATCAAGGGATGATGGATTCTTCCCAACCTTAAGGACAGGAACCACAGTACTGTCTCTCAGTTGAGGGTGGAGAAATGCATTTGAGCGAAATACAGTTAAACACCTGGAGGAGATACTGTCATCATGGAAGATTGAGGTGTTTAAGCAACTGGCTACTGACAAAATCTGGGCTAGAGGCTGAATTGCGGGAAGAAGAGAGGGCCAGAAGAAGCTCCCAGTCAGTAATTGGTTCATTGTAGGATTCCGCCTGATAAGGGTTAAAACATAAACAAGAAGGTTCAGCCCACTGTTTATGGATGAGGAAGGCAGCTAGATAGGAAGCATACACTGATGCTGTCACAAAATGAGTCGCGAGATGTTCCATGAGAACTGATGGACCTGTACAAAGGCCACCAGTAAGGGCAAGCCCCAGAATGGAAGACTGCTTCTGACAACCTTGGAGAGTGCAGAGTGTAGCCCACACCTGTGATGAAGGGACAGAATAACCTACACATAAGATAAAACATTCCCAACACACTCACTTGCCCTGTTTGATTAAGTGAAGGGCTTTGGAGTGAAGATGTTTAAAAACAATAAGACCAGCAGAGGACAGGTGCTATGCAGGATGTTACAAGGCATGATGACAATCACAGATAGCAGTGGCAATGACCATGCTCCACCACAGAACCAGCCAATGGTGAATGAGACCTGCCAAGCTGGGAATGGCAATTCCAGCAGTGCAGATTATCTCATCGGATAGATCACATATGACCTCATCAATACAACCTGGCAAAGACGGTGTAAATGTGAGCTGGGAGATATATAGAAGTCAATCAGCATGATGGAAAGCCCAGCAGGATTAACCTGGTCATCAGAAGGTGGGAATGGAATGAGAGAAAGAATGGGCAGTGGTCACTATGACAGAGATCATCATGTTTTGACCAGTGTAAGGAAGCAAGACAGGGAGGGGAAGAGAGTGAAATAGCAATGGCAGAGAAAGTGCCATTTATGGCACTAAAATGAGTAGGAGAACCATAATTAAGAAGGCACAGGTTGTGGTCCACAAGACACTTGTCCACAAGACACTGGTCAATGAGGAGCCCCCGACTAGATGAAAAAACACTGTCCCACAAAGGGTGATGGGCATTAAAATTCACTAGGAAGAGGAAGGGAGGGGGGAGTTGCTGAAGGAAGGCAGTTACAGCAGCAGATATGGGTGGCCTGTCAGGAGGGAAATACAGAATGCAAACCGTGACTGCAGAGTCCACATGGACCCAGATGGCAACTACTTCCATTGTGGTATGAAGTGGGAACCACATGCTAAGAATATCCATATGGACCAATGACGCCAGAAGAAGCCCTCAAAGAGCCAACCTACTTCCAACAAAGCAAGGAACCGACAAAGGGTTAGTGAGGGAGCATCAGTAAAATGAGATTCCTGGAAGACAACATAAGGTGCCACGTGAAAGGTAATAAGGGATAGCAACTCTGGAAGATGACGGTAGTATCAATTACAGTTCCATTTAATAAGCACTGAGTCGGTATCTAAATGGGAGGTGAACAGGCTGAAGCCAATCACACCTGGTCATCACCCAGAACCAATGAGGATTGGGGTGACGTCAGGTCTCAGGAGAGAGCTACATCACTGACAGGTGCCAAAGAAGGCGGACATTTCTTTGGCCAGGGAGGAGGGAGCTGCACACGGAGGGGAGGGCATGGGAATTGTAGGGAGGGGGGAGACAAGAGGCTGATGGGACTGGGGTAAGGAAGAATGAGGGGGAAAGGATGTAACAGAGGTAAAAGTAGAAGTCATCAACACAGGATGAAGTCAGCGATATTTCTGACAAGCCTCAGTGTAAGATGAAATGATCAAGGGACTTACACTCTTGTAAGGTCTTTTCTTTCCTATAACTTGGCCAGTCTGGTGAGGATGGAGAGTGACAATTCCGACAATTAACACACACACGGGTGGTATACACAAGGGCACCCCACCATATAGCGGGAAGACGTGCCCGAAATGTAAGCATGGGTGGTGGGACATACTGCTTCAGGTCACAGAAAAATCTATAACCTTGACCTTCTCCAGGAGGGTAGCTCTCTCAAACGCCAAGAGAAAGGCACCTGTATTTGTACAATCATCCTTATGACCTTTCTGCACACACTGAACAAAATGAATGCCCCTCCATTCAAGATTGGCCCGGAGCTCCTCATCAATATAGAGGATGAGGTACCTATGAAAAATCAGTCCCTGAACCATATTCAAAGACTGGTGATGTGTAAAAGACACTGCAACATCTCCACAATTATCGTAAGCACAAATGACTGCAGATTGAGCATCAGAAATAGTTTTGATCAACAAGGAACCCAACTGTATCTCACTGAAAAACTCCACTTTGCCAAACTTTTGATATTTTTCCACAAAAAGTAACAGCTTTGTGGTAGTGAATGTGTCCTTGTCCATCCTAGTACAGACCAGGTGGTGGGGAAAGTGTTTCACCCCAAGCTGGCAATATTGGCCCACCTCCCAGGGTGTAGCCAGGGAAGGGAAAGCCATAGGGTCACAAGAAGCAGCATTCAATTATCCGTTATCAACCAAAGAGATGGCCATAGAAGAACAGCCAGATTTCTGGAGCTTGATACATTTCATATGCAAAGCATCCACACTGATACTATCTGCTCCGAACATGGGCTCTTCCCATGGGCACCATCCAGACACAGCAAGGGCCATCTGGCACAGTGCCCATTGGCGGGAGTACCAATCCACAGAATGACAAGCTACCACTCCAAGGCATACATGGTGAGGCAACAGCTCAGTTATCACAAGTGTGACCCCTGTGTTATCAGGGGGCTCAGCCAGATGGGCACATAAGAGCCCCACCACAAGAACTGGTTGCATGTGCTTGCCACCTAGCAGCACTGAGGGGGCCTACAGCAGGAAAGGAAGAGGGGGAGGAAGGGGGCAGAGGAATCCATGCTGTAGATGCTAGGGAGGGAGTTCTTCCCCAAATGGCTCTCATTACAGAGAGAAAATTTACAAATGGAACTCAAACAACATAGGGGGACCAAAAAATGCCAAAATGGAAGGATGAAAAAGAGAAGGCAAGGGAAACAATACTGCAAAGAATACAGGAAACCACATGGATCACCAAGTTGAATAAGTAAGAAGACCAACTGTGGGGAAGGACTACACAGCCAGGAAGGAGTGAGGATGGGGACAGAGGGCACGGGAAAGGAAAAACAGCCTGGGAAGGAAGAATGGGCTGCAATAGCCCAAGACCCTGTGGGCACCATGCACGAACTAATGAAAAAACTGTGAGCTCCAGGTGGGTGCCACATCTGTCTCCCAAAAAAGACCATGAAGAGAAATGTTACAATTGAAATCTCATCCACAGATTACCAACTTTTGGTCTTCCCACTCACCAATCGCAAATGGAACAGTGAAAAGGTAGGGGCAGGAAAGGAGCGAGAGAGGTTGGGAGAATGATAGTGGTACCAAAAGTACTTTTCATCACAAACTGTAAGGTAGCTTGCAGAGTACAGATGTCAACATAAAGTATAGATGATGAGAAACTGGGCAGTTCAGGCCACAGAAAGCTGGCTACATATCTTCACAAGAATTCTTGCCATATCAGAAGCAGAGGAGGTGGTGGTGTGTTGGATCACGTGTGAGAGAATTTATCAATAAGCAACCATCAACGGGCCCATGAAATACACAGTTCAAAGAATACAGTGAGAACATTACTGGTGGAGCAGCAACTAATTTTGAATGCAGAGTTCAATTCTATCAATGCATTATCTAACTCAGTACTGCGCTGCTGAAATTCCTACAGTTTTCATGGTTCAGGATGAGGCCTCTTTAAAACCATGAACACATTTTCAACAGCCACAATATCTGGAGTGAAGAAAATCTGTCTGACAAATTCTTGTTTTATCATCAGCAATGATTTTCTTAAGCTCATGTGCTGCAATTTTATAATGTCAAAAACAGTACCTCACCTCATGTGCTGCCACCCTGTTTGAATGGTGCTCATTTCCAGATGTTTGTTCAAGATGTGCAGCCACTATTATTGCAGACAGTAACACTTCTTATTCACATGAGGATGTGGTTTCATCATGACAGTACAGCATTACATGTCAATATTAATATCCATGAAAACCTTAATGCAAATACTCTAAATCTTGGTTTGAAGTGTAGGTTATATTCATATCCAGCACAATTGCTGGACCTCACTTCTACAGATTTTATACCATTGGTTTACATTTAGTTGTTGCAAGGATGAGACCCCACTAAAAAGGGTAAAGGAACTGGTTGGAAGGGTCTTGGTAGCTTGTGTCATTGTATAGCAGTCAATTGCAATATTTGAGATAGTGCATCAAAATCATATTCATTGCTGCTATAAGTGTACTGAAACCACTGATTGCCACTGAAGAGTTACTAGAAGCTTTATCTGTTGCTGCACTGTCAAGTTACTTATATCAAAAAAATAACAACATATTCATATTGAATTTAATTGATGGAAGGAGAAAAGATGAAAATGCAGTAAATGAAACAGGCAAAAAGGAATATAAACGCCTCAAAAACGAAATTGACGGGAAGTGCAAAATGGCTAAGCAGGGGTGGCTAGAGGACACATGTAAGGGTACAGAGGCTTATCTCACCATGGGTAAGATAGATACTGCCTACAGGAAAATTAAAGAGACCTTTCGAGAAAAGAGAACCACTTGTATGAATATCAAGAGCTCAGATGGAAACCAAGTTCTAAGGAAAGAATGGAAAGCAGAAAGGTGGAAGGCATACACAGAGGGTCTATACAAGGGCGATATACTCGAGGACATTATTATGGAAATGGAAGAGGATGTAGATGCAGGTGAAATGGGAGATATGATACTGCATGAAGAGTTTAACAGAGCACTGAAAGACCTGAGTCGAAACAAGGCCCCAGGAGTAGACAACATTCCATTAGAACTACTGACAGCCTTGGGAGAGCCAGTCCTGACAAAACTCTACCATCTGGTGAGCAAGATGTATGAGACACGCGAAATACCCTCAGACTTCAAGAAGAATATAATAATTCCAATCCCAAAGAAAGCAGGTGTTGACAGATGTGAAAATTACTGAACTATCAGTTTACTAAGTCACGGCTGCAAAATACTAACACAAATTCTTTACAGACGAATGGAAAAACTAGTAGAAGCCGACCTCGGGGAAGATCAGTTTGGATTCCGTAGAAATACTGGAACACGTGAGGCAATAATTACCCTACGACTTATCTTAGAAAATAGATTAAGGAAATGCAAACCTACATTTCTAGCATTTGTAGACTTAGAGCAAGCTTTTGACAATGTTGACTGGAATACTCTCTTTCAAATTCTAAAGGTGGCAGGGGTAAAATACAGGGAGTGAAAGGCTATTTACAATTTGTACATAAACCAGATGGCAGTTATAAGAGTCAAGGGACATGAAAGGGAAGCAGTGGTTGGGAAGGGAGTGAAACAGGGTTGTAGTCTCTCCCCGATGCTATTCAATCTGTATATTGAGCAAGCAGTGAAGGAAACAAAAGAAAAATTCAGAGTAGGTATTAAAATCCATGGAGAAGAAATAAAAACTTTGAGGTTTGACGATGACATTGTAATTCTGTCAGAGACAGCAAAGGACCTGGAGGAGCAGCTGAATGGAATGGACAGTGTCTTGAAAGGAGGATATAAGATGAACATCAACAAAAGCAAAACAAGGATAATGGAATGTAGCCAAATTAAGTCAGGTCACACTGAGGGAATTAGATTTGGAAATGAGACACTTAAAGTTGTAAAGGAGTTTTGCTATTTGGGGAGCAAAATAACTGATGATGGTCGAAGTAGAGAGGATATAAAATGTAGACTGGCAATGGCAAGGAAAGCGTTTCTGAAGAAGAGAAATTTGTTAACATCGAATATAGATTTAAGTGTCAGGCAGTCGTTTCTGAAAGTATTTGTATGGAGTGTAGCCATGTATGGAAGTGAAACATGGACAATAAATAATTTGGACAAGAAGAGAATAGAAGCTTTCGAAATGTGGTGCTACAGAAGAATGCTGAAGATTAGATGGGTAGATCACATAACTAACGTGGTGTCACCACCAGACACCAGACTTGCTAGGTGGTAGCCTTTAAATCGGCCACGGTCCGTTAGTATACGTCGGACCCGCGTGTCGCCACTATCAGTGATCGCAGACCGAGCGCCGCCACACAGCAGGTCTAGTCTAGAGAGACTCCCTAGCACTCGCCCAGTTGTACAGCCGACTTTGCTAGCAATGGTTCACTGCCTACAAATGCTCTCATTTGCAGAGAGAGCATACCCTTCAGCATACCCTTCAGCTGCATCATTTGCTACGATCTAGAAAGGTGCCATATTCCCTTACTATTCTGAATAGATAATATTGTGAATCATGTACCATCAAGAGTGACGTTCATCATTAATGGATTTAAGTTAAGAATCAGACTAAATATGTCCGCTTCCTGAATTCTCATTCCTTGTCATGTGCCAGACCTCACATCACTATAGTTCTTCCCTCCTCACACCAGCCTGCGTGAGCTAAAACGTGTGAATTTCAGCCTCGTCTAGTAACACGGTGTTGGCTCTTCTGCCAACACAACAACTAATGAGGAGGTATTGAACAGAATTGGGGAGAAGAGGAGTTTGTGGCACAACTTGACTATAAGAAGGGATCGGTTGGTAGGACATGTTCTGAGGCATCAAGGGATCACCAATTTAGTATTGGAGGACAGCATGGAGGTTCAAAATCGTAGAGGGTGACCAAGAGATGAATACACTAAGCAGATTCAGAGGGATGTAGGTTGCATTAGGTACTGGGAGATGATGAAGCTTGCACAAGATAGAGTAACATGGAGAGCTGCATCAAACCAGTCTCAGGACTGAAGACAACGACAACAACAACAACAACAACAACAACAATTCTTTTTTGACAGTTACTTCCACATACCAAAGTAATCCATTTAGAATCCCCCACCAATTATAAAATTTTGGCTCCAAACATTTGACAAATCCACATGCACTGAAAAATGAGAACTACTGTTTCAGATTTGTGCTTTTTACTGAACTTGTGTCCATGGTTGCACCAAGTTGTTTAAAAGATTGCATCCTGCTTGGAAATGTCAGTTTTACTATATCTGTTGTACTACTGTACAATTTTTGGCCCTTTTCCAAGTATCTGGACATTTTTAGATAATACATTTTTCAAAATTTGACAATCGCATATTGTGCCATACATATCTCTTCCACATTTTGTATTTACAGGTGTCCAAAGCCATCATACTTATGAATACAAATGAAATAGCTGTAGTACGACTATATAATTATGTTTAGATGATCAGCAATTCTATCTGGTAATAGAAGTAATTTATGAATTTGTGACATGCACTCACATTAATCATTCTGGTAGTACAGGTTTTTGTTACAACTGTGAAATTTACATTCACAAGTGTAATGGCTGTGGACAGTCTTCAAATACAGCACAGCCAAGAGGCTAGTAGGTTATAATGTGTGATTGCTGATTTCTTTTACAAATGTATTGTCTAAAAATGTAGAGAGCCTTGAAAACATACTGTACAACAGCACCACAAATAAAGTAAAACTGATATTTGCATGTTGTATGCAGTCATTTAAATACTGCTTGAAAGAATGTATGTTAGAAGAATAGACACAAAAAGTGGTAGATGGGTCCGCAGAAGACACTGATCTGTAATTGTTAGACACAATGACTGGTATAAGCCTAAGGAGCATCAATGCAAATGAAAAGATTAAGTCTTACTTTGCCCAATACACGCCATAGCAATAATAAATTAAAAATAAATAAGTCTTAGGAAAAAACAAGGAGTAAATGAGGACATGTTTACAGTACAAGCAGGGAAACATTAACACTGCAGGTTTTACCTACTTAACTTAAGTCATGAACTGCACACAGAGAACGAGCACCTTGGGTGGTGGTGGTGGTGGTGGTGGTGGTGGTGGTGGTGGTGGTGGTGGCGGCGGCAATGATAACGAGAAATGGCCATCACAACTTACCTGCTTGCATTTCAAGTTACAATTTTAAGCATAGTTTTATGTGACAACTGTGCTACAAATCTTTAAGCCTTGTTTAGATGCGTGATCACACAGTACAGAATTAGGACAATGAAAGCCCAAGATCTTTTAGATAATGGATACATACTCATGCAACTGTCACCAAACTTTTATTGCAAAAGGCTTGTTGGCAGCTTTTCTGTTGAGAGGATGTTCTATAAATGCGAAGTCCAAGTCCCGTATCAGAAAGCCCTTTCTTGGTTGGAGTCCTGAAACAGACATAAAAAAGAATACTGAATCATGCATGCAGTACTATTTATCAAGTCACATCTACATTATTATCCTTATATTTATAAATAAAGTAAAATATTAACATAAACACTATACACAAAGGAAAAGACTTATTTGACTAACATTTGTTAAAACAAACAACTGTAAGAAAGCTCACAGAGACCCACATTTAAAAGCAACACTGACTTTCCTGTCATAAGAATGTTATGCTCAGAAGATAGTATGAAAGATAGCTGCTGAAGATGTCACAATCTCTCCAAATTCTGGCACATAGGGTTCTCAAGATGCAGGAAAATACATACATATATGATAACAGACAAACAGTTAACATTCTAATATAAATGTACTACTAATAATGCACAAGTTTTCATTTGTGAATTAAGTCTAAGTGTGTCCTGTTCATTTATCTAGGGTTCAAGGTAAGTGGCAATCAAATGACCATAGAACTCCCTGTTGTTATGTTGCATAGGATACTCAGCAATAGGATATCACACACTGCAAACAAACAATTTATGAATAAACGTTCATTCTGAATGATAGCTTTGTAACAATTGTACAAAACAATTGGGTGCCAGACAAGGTACTTAAAGTTATATACAGATACACTTTCTGTTCATACTGATGTCACACATAGGAAGATATAATGATGCGTATGGTACAATATGTTGGTTTATACAGACGCAAGAGCTCAGCAGATTTAAAGGCACGAGAAACAACTGCTTCATCAAAGGCATAATTCATAAAAAAAGTGAAGTAGCCATAATTTCTGTCCTCTGATACAGTATGAGATCACGTCAAACAGCCAGAGTACTACTTCCAGTCTGAGTGCTACAGATTTCACAATATTAATAATGAGTTAATGAGTGATATATTGCCATTTCTCAAGGGCAGCAGGCTTCCAGCAAAACAGTTCGCAAGATATACTGCCCTATTTTCAAAGTGGATCACAGTCATATTCAATATAACTGTGGTCTGAAAAACCTGTCAGCATCATATTTCAAGAGATACTCAATTTTGTAGCATGTTGCCCATCATTTGAACTTCATGGAGAAAAGCATTATCATGTATTAATAGTAAAAGCTTTCTATGATAACAGGAAATGTCCTATCAGAAGGTCAAAGATAGTTGTCCCTTTTCCTTGAGTCAGTGAAGAAATGTACAGATAATGGAGGTGATCCATATGTACAGCAGTATCAATTCCAGACTGCACTGTAAGCCCATCATATAACAGTGTTATATTTTGGAACAAACTAAAGAGTGATGGTTGCTTGTACCCAATACTCTTCAGTGATAAATTAATCAAATGTCAGGTTTAACACTAATATGTCACTTTGTAACATAACAAAAGATTGCTCTATTCAATATTTCTTCACTTTCAGTGCATCTCCACTCATTGTATTTGACTTCTTGAGTGAGTTATGAATTTGCACTTTTGAACATCACAATGAAACTTCTTATCCCGAACTAGCTGACCAGTTTCTATCCTATAGGTGGCCCAGATTAAGATTAAGAATTATTTCCATCAAAGATCATACTGAACACCAGCCACTCCTGGAATGCTAATACTTTATCAATACTCCCCTTTCCCTTCCTCACCCCCTCCCCTGTTAACAATGTATCTGCTTGGAAAGATTTTTTCCTCTTCTTGGAACAAAACTGAATGTTAGTTCCTGTTCTTGATGCTGTTCCAAACACAAATATCTCCTTTGAAAGTATCATGATACATTAGTTGATACCATAGTAGATTTGTAAAATACTGAACAACTTTACAAGTCATATGAGTGGTCAACTATGGGCTGCTCCAATTTTCCTTTGTCTATGCACACAAAGTATAAGAAAACTATATATAGAAAATTTTAGTGTTTGGAGGAGATTAAAAGAAACATTTCTTATGTGACAAAAATGTCACAAGTGCAATGCTTCCCTGCTAGATCACTACAGGTTTTTATGCTAGACATGTTCTCAGATGGCATTAAAATTGCCACTTGATAAATATCGTTTTAGAGATGTTGCTGAAAACATAATGTGTTTATATTAATGCACAACTGGCATCTGTGTGCTAATGACTGTCTAACACACTCAAAACAACAGGAACTTCCACAACTAATGGATGCAATTTCAGCCACACAGATAATTAGCTCTTCTGGAGTGCCTATCATTGTTTGTTACATCGAACACTTCATCTTCCTTCCACAAAAATAAATCCATATGAGGTCAGCAGTATGTCTTAAAGCTTAAACAATATAATTAAAAATCTCAAACCATCTCTGGACATCACTAGCACCAAAACCTTCATGGACTCCTAGTGCAGAAAAGGTGTTCCTGTGATATTTCCCTCACATAAACAAAGTGTTTCTTTTCATCTGCTCTAGATACACGACAATTTTAACTTAATACCCTCTCACACCTAACTCGCTATTGGATCCACCCAAGTGATGTAATGTCACTCACTAAGTGTACAATTCCCTTCCACTGCTCCAAAGAGTTCATTTGCATGTTGATCATTAATTATTTTGGCTTGTGACTCCTGGGGTAAAGTACAACCATGAACATTGTGTCCTATAATCTCTTGATGGATCATTCTATCATGGGCTTTGGGAGAGAACTTTACCAGAAGTCCTCTACAGTAGCTGACTGTGATGACTGACAGTTTGTTTATGCAGTATGCTTTTGACTCAGGAGTCCCAAACAGTTCATTTCTTGAGCTTAACCGAGTCACAGTTCTCCTGTTTCCCTGATGTTCACACATCACCTCCCCACGAAGGGAACTATATGTTTACTGTAATGTACTATAACAAGTACTCACATAAGAAACAATGCAACTTTATAACAATTTGAAAGATTATATCTCACTCAAGCAAGTAAAGTATCAGTAATACATTAAATAAATGGGAGGCATTTATTACATATCGAATTGGTTTACTGCATGTATCTGAATACATGTTACCTAATTTCTAAGGCACAAGAAGTATAGCATGCTGGTACAAACTGACATCTGGAGATAAACTGCATTAGAGATATCAGTGAAATAAAAGTTTAAAATGTCCAAAGTCAACTAATCCAATTATTCACCATGTTGAGTGACACAGAGTTACTGGGAGATTGACTGCAAAGAGTCAAAAATCGAATGCAAATATCAGCATCTCGCTACTTCACAAGGACACTATCATCGTCAATTTGTTACAACCTTACACCATTACTCCATGTCACTGCCAGCCTACTAGCACACCATATTACCAGGGGGGGAAAAAAGACTATATCGTCGTAAGTGTGCAAGGCATATTAACTTAAGAGCCACTTACATACTGCACACCATAATCTAGATTACATTTACACCAAATGATTGATAGTTTTGGATAAAAGCTTTAATTTGTGCATATATTGTGGGACACACAGCATATTAGCCCAGTCAATGAAGACCAAAGCAAGTTCAAACGGGTATAATTCGTATAGTCAAATGTTTGTACTGTAGTAGGAGGGAATTTCATGAACATCACATTCAAAATGACCACTGGTGGGGTGTTAGCATGGGGGTGGGTGTAGAGGGCATTTAAAAATCAATTTCTTGAGTTTTTCTTCAGTTAGAAAAACCGCATCTTCTACTGAAATTATTTCCCAGTTCAAAAGAAAAGTACATTAAATTTACTATAATAAAGTATTATTCATTTTTTTCTCTAGTACTAATTGTTTCTACATTGCAGGCAACTCAAAACTGGCTGGTTATTAAAATTAGTGTTTTAATGATATAAAATTACTGCTTGCCATTAGCTGAAGGGGGCTAATAACAAATCTTAATGTTATGGTGCATTTGTCCACTGCAGTGGACAGCTGTTACTGTGGTTCTCCAGCACTTTCAATCAGTCCTGAAGCTGCAAATACCCACATCCCACTCCAGTGGACACTCTCTACTGGTGCTGTGCCCTGTGTGCATTAGCAGTCTCAGGACTGACTAAAAATGTCCAAGAAGTTAAATGAACACTATCCACTGCAGTGGGCACGTGCATCACAGGGTTAAAAGCATGTACCATGTCTAAGTGCAGTAAAGCCATATTAAGCAATAAATTGCATTCAGGTGGTATACACTGGTAGAGGAGACAGGGGCGGAAGGAGAGTCATCGGATTATGGTCATGCACTTCCTTCCTTCACAGGTCTGCAAACTGAAGAGTGAGCAGGTACTCTCCCTCTCTATTTACTGCACTGCATCACAAGAAGAAACTACAGTGTGTTTCACTAAGTTACACTGACCCTTCACAGTGTGTCTTATGAATCACTGGAAATACAGTGTGCAGGCTTTCCCAGTTGGTATTTATTTGCCACAAAGTGCATCAACACTACAATGAACACACATGAGTTATTGATAATACTTATGCAAGAAACATACATGGACAGAAACTACATAAATCTGTGCTCATTGTTCCGTACCACTACAGGGGAAACTGATAATCATCCTGTATGGCAGCTGCAGCATTCTTTCGGGAAAGGCAACTGTGAACACTACTTGTCTTTCATTTTTCAGGTGCACTATACCTTCCAGAACTTCTTGCTCAATTCTCTTATGTGAGAAGACAAAATGACTTCACTGAGCTTGTGTTTACATAGTGGAGTTATTTTCAGTTTATTAACTGAATACTTATTTGCAGTTGATAAGTGAGCTGTTATATTAGAGCAACAGATGGAGCTTACAACTGCCTACCGTGCCTGTCTCAAATGTAACATGCTGTCAATACGAATTCAACAATGTCGATTTCTTTGTCTCCACTATCACTGGCTGTCATACTTTTTGCTGCATGAGGTGTATCAAACACATCGCCCAACTATTGAAAAGGTCCAGATGCTTAAATTGTCTCCTCCTGCAACCCAAGTGCATCTCCTACCTATTATGGAACTTCAGACATTTCAATGTTATGTCATGAAATGCATTACAGCAGATTAATCTTCTAGACTTGAACATGATCAGTCCCATTCCATCAGATAAATTCACACCCATCTTGCAAGATATACAGTGGATGTGTGATAAGTGGCTCCATTCAGTGCAACCCACTCTATAAGTGTCAGCAATTCCTGATTGGAAGGGATCTGTGCAATCTATCAGTAGTACAATCAATAGTGAAAGAAGTTCACTAACTTTTTGGTCATCCATTAATTTACACCACAACACAATTGCATGGCTTTACAATCCACTGACAATGACAGACAGCAGCAAGGTGCCACACTTAGCAATCCAATCCCTTTCCCATATAACACTACAAAGGTTGCTGACAACCTCACACCTACCAATTATACACTTCTCATCCATTGCTTGTACAAACTTATTTTCCATGAAAGCTCATTTAACAACTGCAATTAAGTACTTGCTTTTCCTGGAAAACACTACAGCCGCCACACAGGATGACTAAGAATCAATTTCCCCTTTGGCAGTGTAGAACAGTGTGCACAGATTTAGGTAGTTTTTGTCCATATAACTTTCTTGCATTAATATTATTAGTAATTTGTTTTTCCTTGCAGCATTAATGCACTTTGTGGAAAGCTAACACCCCGCCTCAGGCACGTCTATGCATTGTGTCGCCGGTGATTCATAAGGCGCACTGCGAAGGGTCGATAGAGGTTTGTGGAACATCCTGTAGTTGCTTCTTGTGATGAAGTGGGGTAGATAAGAGTGGGCAAGCACCTGCTCACTTTCAGTTTGCACACCTATGAAGGAGGACAGTGATGACAACAATCCAGTGACCTACCTTCCTTCACATTTCTACCCTCCACTACTGTCCCTCCTCCCTCTTACAAGCCCAGAACACAAATTATCCCTTAATATGACTCTACTGCACGTAGATGTGGTACACACACTTAATATTTGTTCTTAACTCACTTCATTTAACAGTAAACAGTAATTTTACACCATTAAAACATTACTTTTAAAAATCTACAGTTTTTTATCACCTGCAACACAAAAACCATTAATATGACCTTTTTTGTAGGAAATTTAATGTAGTCTAATTTTGTACTGGGGAATATATTCACTAGGATCTGTGGTTTATGAGTTATTTAAGCAAAAAATAAAGAAGTTCCTTTAAACATCTCCCTTCCCCCTCCCCCACATCATACCCCACCAGTAGGGATTTTTAGTATGTGGTTCATGACCTTCCTTCCTACCACTGTCCAAAAATTTGTGGTTACACAAATCTTTCCCCCAGTTTTCCTTCATTGATAAGACTATACAATAAACATTAAATTTTGAGGGTGGAATGTTGTATTGTTATAACACTGCACAAAACCATCAGTTCAAGAACCAGCAACCATTCATACAGTGTAAGCTCTGTAGTGAAAAGAAGATACTTGTAAGGACAGTGCAACAATTATTTAATCCCCAAAATGGTGTCTCTCCAATGTGCAATGCTCTGTGTGATTTATGCATGGCTGCATGTAATCCATCTCAGATGGGGAAGTTCATTCATTTCACCAACAAGACCATCATTATAAATAGAGTTCTGCCATTCCTACTGCATGCTTCTAGTGGATGTAAAGTGAACTTAATATACCATATTTTAAGTAAGAACGTATGTTTAGAAAGGGTCAATTTCTCTGTTACAAACAAATGAAAATTGAATCACATTTTTGGCTTTCACACTAATATTTGTGTGACAGTTTTTCTGTATGGGATGAAGTACACTAACATGCCACACTTTCTTGCAGATTTCAGAACACCTTTATACACAAATGGTGGACTGCATCACACATCCTTCTGCTGCACTTACCTGATCACAGGCACCCTCTGTAATGCAAAAAGATTTAATGATGTTCTTGGTTGACGGATTTTGCGAAGAAACAAGTTTCCAACATGACAACATGCCAGCACACTTTGCATTTTCCAACAGAGACCATTCTCGTGAGAGATTCAAGGATAAGTGGAAAAGATAAGGTTCAGCATATTGCTTGGTCACCAGTGTCCACAAATTTGACTCATTTATACTTTTTACTGTGAGGTAACATCAGAGTCTTGTTTACAAGAAAAGGTGCAGTCAGGTAAGTTTCATTACTTGGGTTGTGCATGCTACAGAAATGTTTCCCTTATACATGTTATTTTTGACCAAGAAATAGTACTTATCTTACACACAAAATTTGTGCAACAGGTATGGTAAGTTTGGTACTCAACCTACTGATAATGTTTTGCAGTTAACCATATATGATACATCAATGTTAGAGTGCTAGATAAAAATTAATTAATTTTATTTTCCTTTGTAATACAGAAATGCACAATTTCTAAACGTACATTTATACATTAAAGTTTATCTAATAAGCAGCCATACAATCCACACCACTTGTGTAAAAGGAATAATGGAACATTATACAGAAAGAAAACCTGTGTGGGAACTGAGCAGAATTCCCATCAGCTATTAACTCAAGGAAAGAGTGGAGACTTTGGTATGAACCAGTTGGGCTGAGGTAATACGACACAAGTGTGCTAGGTTGGTTATAATTTTCAGCTGACTGTACAGAGACAACATGCACTGTTGAACACCAACAGAAGCAGTGAAGCAGCATTGATTTTTCAAGGAACTATTAGCAGAGTTAGTCTGAATTGAAGGTCAACAGAAAAACCTAAATCTTTCTGGCCGTATTACAGTTAAAATAACCCTGTGATTGAAGTTTCAGCAAGTTGAGTGATAGGTTGCCAGCTACCAACCAATCTTTGTTAGTTCTCAGGTGTCACATGCTGCCAGTTTTTTTTTTTTTTTTTTTTTTTTTTTAATTATGTTAGCTACATACAGAGACTAATCAAGCACAGCTACCTGTGTGACATGATAGGTTAAAGAGAAAGATTTAAGACAGTTATGTTTTAGATGTATTGCAAATATCAGAAGTTGTGAAATGGGGCACAGATGTCTTGAGTATACACTGTTTGGTGTTATATATCAATAAAAATCCACAAATCTATCTCGAGTATTCTATGTGAATAAGGCCAAATTGGTAAGCCTGCTTTTATTTATGTGTAAATGAGGGACGGGGGTGTCAATGAAAGATCATCTTTTAATGAAAATCTTCAAATTCTCTCTACAGGATGAACACCACCACCACACACATTCCTGGTTGATGCAGGAGTTTCTCAGAACTACTCTGGGAAACTTAAATTTGTAACACTTCATATGTCAGCGTATTCCAATTTCAATGTCAGCGACCGGTGATTATGATTTCTGCTTTACCCATGCCGCAAGCAGACTCCTGTCAAGGTGTCTGATGAATGCTGCTAGTAAATTATTAAGTTCAGTGCAGCTAACATGAATATCAGTAAGATTATTTCCAATTCAATTATTTGTAACATTTCAGTGAGAGGTTCATAAACTTGGAGGCCTAAGAATTTATGCACAAAAATTCAAAATATGCATGTGAAATATGGAAATAAAATAGTTACATAATGTGCTGACACAGCAGTTAAAAGCTGAATATCCCCTGTTTTAGCACAAGAACAAGAAATCGGAATGGCATCATCAAATAGGCACGATATTTCAGCAAGCTGACTTCTTGCCATCTTCAGCCATTCCTGGAGTCTGATTGACTTCCCCCCTCCCCCCCCCCCCTCCACAGTACTGTTGAACAGGCTTATCAGCTTCGCCAATTTTCCATGTACTGGTGTCTGCGTAGTGGCTAAGTAGTGCTGCGGTGGCACCATTTATTAGCTTTAAACTTTGGGGGTCTGAATTGTAATTTGCTGAACTTAAAAGTTCAAGTTCACCAATCCGCTGCCCTTGGTGGAGTACTGTGCCTTGTGAGAAGCCTTGTTTTTGTTGGACCTTTCTTCTTTGGTTTTCTCACTGCTGCAGCCATCTTTGTTGCTAGGTTGTCTCTGGTCATACATATTATATCTAATCAGAGTATAGTGGTGCTGGTCTGGTTGTGTTCCTATGGGAGATATATGGAAGTTTTCTGTGCATTGCTACAGAGCTCTCCCAACAATTTCTCTATCGTGGGAGTATGAGTATGTCTGTTCTAAAATGTTATGTGGTTAGTGGCCTTTGGTTTCAATTAATTTTGTTCTAATTGTGGTTGTGGGTTCTTTGCTATGGACTGAGTGTACGGTGTCATTTTCCTAGGTTCTCTGTCTGTTTCTCTGTTGGTTCTTCTATAATGGAGTGACACTTTCTGTTTGTGCCAGATTTTGGGTTTTTGTGTGCCTACTTCTGTTAGATGCCAGCAGCTCTCTCTTAGATTGTCTATTTTTTGGGAACATTCTTGCTGTTAGTTTTCTGACTGTCTGATCAAGTGTGTCCATTTCCGACTTTTCAGGGAGATGTGCAATTTGGTCTAGTATCGTGCACCTAGAATCCACCTGAGCATCTTGTTTTGCACCAGCTGCAGTTGATGTCTTCTTGTCTGGCATGCTACTGTCCACGATGAACATCTATACCTCATGATGGACCGTTGTTTTGCAGAGCATTCTTTTCGTTTCTATTTTCATGTTTTTGCCACTTCATGGTGGGTAGAGGGCCTTGGCTAGGTTTAGGGCTTTTGTTTTCTTTTCTCTAATGTGGCGATGGTACAACGGGTTTCCTGTTTACTGTTGCGCCAAGATATTTGACCTCATCCCTCCAAGGAAGTTCCAGGGCATATCATATGGTTTTGCAGCTCCAGTCACTTTTGGGTCAAGTAGACTGTGGTCGTTTTTCCGGCATTTAGCTAGAGTTAGTTTGATCTGCACCAGCTTTCTATACTGCTTAGTTGCCTTTGGAGCCTACTAATAGAAGCATGGTTTCATTTTACACTGGCGTAAAACACCATGTCATCTGCAAATTGGGCAATGTGGACCCCTGCCTTCAAGGGAATGTCATTGATGTAGATGTTATACAGTGTTGGGGAAAGCACAGACCCTTGGAGAACGCCTGCTTTCAGTTGGCGACAGGACGAGCATTCGTTGTCTATCTCGACCGCAAAATGTCTCTTGTTTAAATTGCTTTCAAGCAGCTTGGTGTAAACATCTGGAATTGGTGTTTGTTGCAGGACCTTCAAAGTCAAGTTGAGATGGCACACATAGTCTAAGGATTTTTCCCAGTCTAAAAACATGGCTGCTGTGGATTTCTGTACATTTATGTTGGATGCAATGTGTTCAGCAACTCAAAGCACCTGGAGCTCTGCTGAGACTTTTCTTTGAAATCGGAACTTCTCGGCTCTTAATATGTTGTTTTCTGCAAAAGGTTGTTTGTAAACAATTTAGAATGATCCCCTCTAACAGTTTTCCCATGGTATGTAGAAGACTGATCAGTCTGTTGTTCGAGGGGACTTCTGCGTCTTTGCCAGCTTTAGGGATGGTTATCAGTTTCGCAGTTTTCCATGCAGTTGGAAAATACGAGGGCTGTATGCATCTTTAAATGTTCTGGTCAAGAGATTTCTTGGAAGACTTTTCACGTGCATGTGGGTTATTTTATTGGGATCAAGTGCAGAGCCTCCCTTTCTCTTCTGTACCTCTTTCCTGGTCTCGGTTGGGGTGGTTAGTTACGGGGTTGTGGTGAGCACAATACCCCTCAGTGCTTCGATTGCCTGTTTTATGCTATATTCTCTGGTGGATGCCGACTTTAATCTCTACGCCCCTCCCGCAGCCTCCGTCTTGGCTCTTCCGTGCAGTCCGTGGCCAGTGGTGGAGGAAGCGCTTTCCCCATCACCGCCCGCAGAACGCACGGAAGCGCCAAGACGGAGGCTGTGGGAGCACGGTGAAGGTTGTATAAAGTTGGCATCCATCAAAGATCAATCAGATTCCAGGAACGCCTGAAGATGGCAAGAAGTCGGCTTGCCGAAATATCGCGCCTGTTTAACGACGCCACCTGGCTGAATACCCGAGAAACGTTCAAGATTTCCGTACGCCGGAAAAACTTCAGATCACACAAGAAATTTCAACTTAATTTTATGCACTGAACAACTTGGCTGAAAATAAATCTCTACAAAACGTGCAATGTAACCATTTTCTTCATTTCCAATAGTACTGTGTTAAATATTGTTTTTTTCCACTTTCCTTCTGGACGGGGAGCATGTAAAAATGCAACTAACTAGCCCACAACTACTCCTAAGTTCAATATTATTTTCTTAGTTCATATTTCCTACACTCCTCAAATTTATACGCATATCATTGTGTTCAGTACTTTTTTTTTCATCCACCTTTTCTCTAACTGAATTCGTATGACTTCACAAATCAGAAAAAAATCTGTCACTCTCCATAGCAATGAAGGGAGTTCACAAGGAGAGAGTAAGTAGCACCCGTAAGTAGCACTACGTTCCTACGGCCAGGTAAGTCTGGCGCAGCAGTAATTTCGTTTACGAGACGCTGTATATAGTCCCAATTAAAATTCAGAGAACATCATTAGGGAACTGAAAACCATCGCTTTCATGTTACTTAATGATTTCAGTAGCGCATGCCAGGGCAGTTTAGAGGAGGCACGAATGTTATCTGTTGTGTTCCACATGTAACAGGTGTTTGGAGTGACTTTTCCGACAATGATTAAAGCTGCTAGCTACCGCCCTCCCTGGGCTGTCCAGCTGCATTGCGAGTTCAGCACAAGCTATGGCCACTTGTCGACCGCCCTGCTGCAGCATTAGGAAGACACACGCTACATTTTCTACGCGACCTTTCTCCGAATTTCCTAACATAACGTCACTAAGAAGCAAGTCTGCTGCATAAGACCGTTACAAAGCACCCTCCGCCATGCAATGCTGGTACGAACCACCCTTCACCATTTAATGCCGCCACGAAGCACCCTCTGCCATGCAACACCTTGCACTTCGGGAATAAAAATATGCCGATAGTGGCAGGGGCGCTTTACGGACATAGGAAATATAAATATGCAAGCCGGATTGCAGCGCAAGGCTCTGCGAACTACCGCGATACCAAGGAGTTTTGCCATTCACCGCTAGATGGCCATGGCATTGTTTCAGCAGCGGCAGGAGGCTTTAGTTAATCATAATTCAACCAATTTGCATGAAATATTTTTAAATTATGTACACAAACTTTCCTCATAACTCTGTCTATTTATTAGCGAAACCCTATCAAAATTCTTACAGGCGCTCTTTATATTAGCCCGAACATACAGTCAGAACCACGGTGGGGGGGGAGCGACTTCAGTTTATTTATATACTAGAGACAATTAGGCCAGTGGGCAGAATTTTGATTAACATTTGGAGAACATTTTAATGTAATAAAAGATTTAAACAGCACACGCCACGAAACTTCTCAGGAGGCACGAATGTTATCTTTTCCATATTTAATTGGCATGTGGAGTGACACCTCATGGCAATGATGGGAACTGCGAGGGATGCGCCGCCCAGCCTGCCCGACTTAGGCAAGAGTTTGGCACGAGTTACGCCCACTCGCCGGCTGCTCAACTCTTAGTGTCAGTCCAGCGCAAGCCTCTCTCATCTTCTACATGACCTCTTCCCACATTTACCTTGACATCCTGACTCTACATATATACTGTCAGGGATGTCCTGATTTTTATTATTTTGGACCCCTGCTTGTGTCTCAGGATCGGTAATTAAATAACTGCAAAAATTTGTGGCCATCACCATTACGTTATGGAGGACGGCCTGCCACCTGGTAAACTTGACCCTGTACTTTGAATGTTTTGCGTATTAAATAATAACTCTCTCTTATCAGCTTAATATATGTTATGTTCTGCATCTCAGGCAGTTTAGGAAGTTAGCTATTCATCGCACCGGTCTGGCGCTGCAATACGGTGGCCTTGTACATGTCGGCCACGGTAGTGGTAGCTCACGCTGCCCTCGCGTTGGAGTCAGGCGGTCGTAAGTGATTCCAAGGATTTCTGCTAGTCACCACTAAATGGTAATAGCATCGCAGGCACATCGACTGGGAACTTAAATTCCCCATGGTTCAGCCAATTTGCACAAAATGTGTATGAATTACAAAACTAAACCTTCCTCGTGTATCAGTCTATATATTAATCAAAGCCGTATTAAAATCCCTTCCGAAATGGTGTCCAACTGAAAGACACATTAGACCATTGAGCCACAAAAACTATACTAAAGCAAGCGATGCAATGGCTCTTCCTCCGAGTTATCACATCCGCGGCGCAAAGCGTTGAGTGTGTCAGATGTCAATTGGGAAATCTTCCCGAACGCGTAAATTTCAAAGAAAAAAGTTAAATGCAGCCCTAATTAAAACTAAAAACATGTTTCAGTTGTGCTTTGTTGGACACATTGTGGAGACCTATTCAGATTTGTGTGTTATTGTTCTAGGGGAGAGAGACTTTAAAGCTATTTTCTACCGCCGCGGAAAGCAGTGTTGCGGCTATTTTATGCCGGCAGTACTATCATGACGAAGTCAAATTTTGACTTTAAACAGAAGCTAACTAATTTAAAACAGACTACAGATACCGATACAAATATTTGAAAATACATGTCCACTGTACTACACAGCAATGTTAATGACTTCGCAGGTTCGAATCCTGCCTCGGGCATGGATGTGTGTGATGTCCTTAGGTTAGTTAGGTTTAAGTAGTTCAAGTTATAGGGGACTGATGACCTCAGATGTTAAGTCCCATAGTGCTCAGAACCAGTTGAACCATTAATGACTTCAGGAGAAACAACAAATATTCAAACGAGAACATTTTTCGAATTCAGTTACAATAACGCATTTGTACCTAAATCTGGTCACTGACAATAATCCTTCGTGTTAGACACATTTATGTTTGGACTGTAAGCGTTGAAGGGTAGCCTCCTATTCATAGCAGTGAGGTGGACAAGTATCACGCCCCAGTTTTTACGATAACAGTTATTGGATCATTGTAACGAACACTAGCGTGGCTGATTTTTCAGTAAGTATTTAATTATTTTTGTCTCAATCAATATTTTTATGTGTAAGACACGAAAACAAGTAATATTAGGATGGACATAACAACATATACCTAACACTGCTAATAGCGCACTATACTGGAGCACATACAAACAATATTGCCCGATTTCACAACTGGCTGATTTGCACATGTTCCCATACTCACTGGTACCGGTACGAAGACGAAAGATACTACCTAGGCCTCTAGATATGCGGCTGCAGAAGAAAAATAATGAGAATCATCTTTTCTCTGTTAGTTGCGCATTGCCTCATTTTATGAAAGGCACTCGCCACTTCTACATAATTTACGCGGACCTGAAAGTTTAACACGCTTCATGTGCCTTTGGAACTGTGCAAAGCTGGTTGTTTACACAAAGCTCCACTAATACACAAAAACTAAAGACATCTCAAGAAAGGGAAAGAAGAGGGATGAGAGCGGACCATTAGCATCCCATCATATAATACAAAGTTTACTTCAAATATTATAAATAGGTCTCCAAATTATTCTTCAGTACAGAAGTTCGCGTATTTTGGTAACACGAAGTACACTGGTCACTAAGTACAACAAGATGGTGAGCTACTTCAATCTACAAAAGGAACTTCAGTTGTTGCATGCTTCTTCTAAGAAAGCTACAAAGGTACAATTTACCGTCCCTTCTACATTAAGATCAACATCCACACAATACGGCAATGAGAGGGGAGGGTACCAGTTATGGCCTCATTGAAGGAACGAGCGTAGCGTTTACTTGATATTGGCAGAGCTTGTGGTTGGCGAGGAGTACAAAAACATTGTTAAACTGTTCCCTCGACTATTAAGTTGAATTTAACTGCTGGTAGTAAAAAAGTAATGTGTTAAAAAATCCGTGATAGTTACACGCAAGTAATGATTTCCCTCATGCAGTGCAATCCACGACAAATCAAGTGATTTAGAACAATACCCGGTAAGATTAAATAAACACTTTGAGTTTACCAAGTCAGCTAGTCATTGAGAAGAAGAGGGGAATTCCAGTGTTATGATGGAAAGAATGGATGACGTCTACATGTGCTATACCCTTAAACTTGATACATACTTCATTCAACAGCGGCTGTCATGACACCTTTAGCAAATATCTTGCAAACAGGAAGGTTTAAGTTAGCTTGTCCACCATTTCCTGAAGATCCCACTGTTTAAAAAATTGTCAGTATCTAATTAATCCGATTTATGTGACCGCCCACTACTTCCTAAAAAATGTAACCACAACCTGAACAGAAGAGGTGAGTCATGCTGGCTCAGTAATTATCTCAGCTACTGACTACGCCCCATGTCCGTTCACCCTCCATACTGAAATAGTTAAGTCACCAATTCACACAGTCACTTTCAGCATTAAGGCACCTAACCTGGACATCTATTGCCACTCACTCGAAAGTAAGGGCAGCCCAATCAGGCTAGGTGCTTGAAACCAATCATCCGTACACAACATGGCTTTTAGTTGTGTGCTGATACTAATCGTAAGAAGTCTATTTAACATTAATACTCCCGGATATGCAGCGTGCCCCTTACAGCTGTGAAAGGGTGAAGAGTGCACATCATACTCTTTTTTATGAAAGGCCGCTGGGCACACATCACAGACATTAGTTTCTTGCGGAATTATGAGACACTTTTCGTGTCCACTTAGTTATTTTTTAGGAGAGCTAACAATTCTTACATTAGAGTGAGTTTGAATTTTACAAGCTCTGACCACGCAAATCTACAGATGCACAAGGGACGCTGGTGATGATTTTTCTCAACTTCTAGAAAACAATTTAAACAGCCCCACGTTGTGAAAATATTCTGAAATATATAAAATACGCAGCTGACCTAAGGTTTGCCTACCAGACAGAATCGAAGGTGCCTCTATCAATGAACACATTTGTCAGAAAAGTAAGTAGCAATGAGAGTACCACAAAACCACGAGAAAACAATTCTTTTACGATTTTATATAAATACTTTGTATTGTCCAGATACAAGAAATTTTATCTCCTGTTGTGTGGCAGAGTCTCAGTATAGGAAGAAAATTAGCGGTTCTAGGCGCTCAGTCCGGAACCGCGCGACTGCTACGGTCGCAGGTTCGAATCCTGCCTCGGGCATGGCTGTGTGTGATGTCCTTAGGTTAGTTCAGTTTAAGTAGTTCTAAGTTCTAGGGGACTGATGACCACAGATGTTAAGTCTCATAGTGCTCAGAGCCATTTGAACCATTTTTTAGGAAGAAAATTATTGTGAAATGTAGGAAAATATTATGATAATCACTGCTTTGCGCATAGACTTGCAGTTAACTGTGAATCCCACCCTAGTGAGAACAATCGCTATTTTTATTTGTCTTTGACATTTTAAGGGGTTGGACAAAAATATAGTAACACCACGAGAAATGTGTCCTTGTATATAAATGCAGACGCTAGCCAAGCCTGCACTTATATATTTGACCACCAGCAGCACCTGTGCTGTGTCCTCATGAGTTGGAAGTGTCAGTCGTTGTCAGAAGAGCGTTCTGTGTAGTTTTGAGTGCATTATGTCGGAGGTAAGTGAATTCGAATGTGAGAAATTATTGGAAATGGAAATGCTGTGTGACTAGGGCTTCCCGTCGGGTAAGGACAACACAACACCCAGTCCCTGAGCGGAGAAAATCCCCGACCCAGCCGGGAATCAAACCCGGGCCGTTAGGTATCACATCCCGTCGCGCTTGCAAGATCCCCTCGCTTCTAAACTGATACTATTATTACTCAGCCTAGCCGCGAGTCCGTAGAGAGTGGTATATGTGACGTACAGTATAACTGGTCAGCATTTCCACCCGGAATTTGCGAGTGTAGGTCGGACCTTTCTTGATCCGCCTTGGTGAGTCGTGTCGTCGGACTTCCTCCAACCTGTGAGCGGTGCAGCTCTCGTAAACGTCGTCCCGTGCAGATTCTTCATTGGCGCATTGGATGTCTCTGCCTGTGGAAGCTAATTATCTGAAATTGCTGTCGATCAACTTTGGGGTATCTATTTACTCGAAATTAACATTAAGAATGCCGTAATGTCACTTTTATTCCCATTAGATCAACAATGAAACACTCATGTCACAAACTACTCGTAACCGAGAGCATGGCTACCACCGAACGAGACAGGAAGAGCTCTTAACGCCGACTGCCGACTTTGGCGCGCAGTCCGTATCTCTTACTAGTTTCGTCACAGTTTGTGGATTTCCGATCAAGTTGGTACTTACTAAGATATGCATTTGTTAATGAACGGGTGTGAATTTTAACGAGGCAAAATTATGACAACTAGTTTTAAACATCCAGAGGCTCCTCCTAGTATTCATGTTGTCATAAATGACTTTAATTATTAAATATAAATAAACAAAATCAGTGACTTTGGCGCCAAGATGGTGGTACCTCCCGTCGTGCATATTTCCCAGGCTGACGCTTGTTGCTACGGTCCAGCTCCGAGCCCCACTCCACTACGCTCAACATATGGTCGCTTCGTACCTAGTCAGCCAGCGTGGGAAATGCTCTCCGACTCATGGCCGGCTATGAACTACAGCACTTCCAACTATCGTGAGTACATCAATAAGAGAATTTATTAAAACTGGTAAAAAATGTCTTCCTCATGTAAGAGGCACCTTACACGCTGACCACTCAGCCTCCAGGTGCGGACTGGAAATTATTGATGCTCGTTTGGTGGGTGTTTCTGGAATCATGGTAAACCGAAACCTAGCTATCTGATGTTTCAAGAGATACCATATCGAAGATTTATACGACAGCTGTAAAAGCGGAAAAACCATAGACCGTTAAGTCACAACACGGACGAAAGTGTGTTGAGTAACCGTCATAAGCTGTCGTTGTAGATGATTGTGACGAAAAATACGAGGACAACAGATGCAAAGGTCACTGCAGAACTGAATATCGCACTCGTGAATCGGGTTAGCACCAAAACACCATGAAGGGAGATCTGTAAGCAGGGAAGCGCAGGGCGACCTATAATCTCGAAACCACTCATAACTGATGCAGATGCCTGTAACAGGGAAATGTGGTGCCGAAGCCATAAAACCTGGGCTATGGAGCAATGGAAGAGTGTCATTTGGTCGGATTATTCTTGTTGCACATTGTTTCAAACTTCGGGCCGAGTTAGCGTCCCAAGAGAGAAACATGGCAGGGGTCCAATGATGATTTCGACAGACATATCGTGGTATTCCATGGGCCCCACGGTACTCTGCAACATAGTATTACTGCCAAGGATTATGTGACACTCTTGGCTGGTCACGTTCATTCCATGGTACCCTCCCCAATGGCGATGGAGTGTTCCAAGACATCTAACATTATGGGACATAATACAGAGGTCAACTCTTCTACAAAATCCTGCATCGACAAAACTTTCGCAATTATGAACGGCATTAGGGGCAGCATGGCTCAGTATTTCTGCAGGGGACTTTCAACGACTTATTGAGTCCATGCCACTTCGAACCGCTGCACTAAGGCGGGAAAAAGGAGGTCCGATACGATATTAGTAAGTATCCCCTGATTTTTGTCACCTCAGTGTATTAGGCTGCTGACAATACGGTGCTGTAACGAACAGATTGTCGCAAGGTAGCACAACACATCTGATGATTTCAGCCGTAAATAGAAATATTAAAAAAGGTAGGAAGATTTTTCTGTTTAGCAAAAGTGACAAAAAGCAGATTTCAGAGTACTTGGTGGCTCAACACAAAAGTTTTGTCTCAAGTACAGACAGTGTTGAGGATCAGTGGACCAAGTTCAAAACCATGGTACAATATGCGTTAGATGAGTATGTGCCAAGAAAGATCGTAAGAGATGGGAAAGAGCCACCGTGGTACAACAACCGAGTTAGAAAACTGCTGCGGAAGCAAAGGGAACTTCACAGCAAACATAAACATAGCCAAAGCCTTGCAGACAAACAAAAATTACGCGAAGCGAAATGCAGTGTGAGGAGGGCTATGCGAGAGGCTTTCAATGAATTCGAAAGTAAAGTTTTATGTACTGACTTGGCAGAAAATCCTAAGAAATTTTGGTCCTATGTCAAAGAGGTAGGTGGATCAAAACAAAATGTCCAGACAGTCTGTGACCAAAATGGTACTGAAACAGAGGATGACAGACTAAAGGCCGAATTACTAAATGTCTTCTTCCAAAGCTGTTTCACAGAGGAAGACTGCACTGTGCTTCCTTCTCTAGATTGTCGCACAGTTGACAAAATGGTAGATATCGAAGTAGACGACGGAGGGATAGAGAAACAATTAAAATCGCTCAAAAGAGGAAAGGCCGCTGGTCCTGATGGAATACCAGTTCGATTTTACACAGAGTACGCGAAGGAACTTGCCCCCCTTCTTGCAGCGGTGTACCGTAGGTCTCTAGAAGAGCGAAGCGTTCCAAAGGATTGGAAAAGGGCACAGGTCATCCCCGTTTTCAAGAAGGGACGTCGAACAGACGTGCAGAACTATAGACCTATATCTCTAACGTCGATCAGTTGTAGAATTTTCGAACACGTATTATGTTCGAGTATAATGTCTTTTCTAGAGACTAGAAATCTACTCTGTAGGAATCAGCATGGGTTTCGAAAAAGACGGTCGTGTGAAACCCAGCTCGCGCTATTCGTCCACGAGACTCAGAGGGCCTTAGACACGGGTTCACAGGTGGACGCCGTGTTTCTTGACTTGCGCAAGGCGTTTGACACAGTTCCCCACAGCCGTTTAATGAACAAAGTAAGAGCATACGGACTATCAGATCAATTGTGTGATTGGATTGAGGAGTTCCTAGATAACAGAACGCAGCATGTCGTTCTCAATGGAGAGAAGTCTTCCGAAGTAGGAGTGATTTCGGGTGTGCCACAGGGGAGTGTCATAGGACCGTTGCTATTCACAATATACATAAATGACCTGGTGGATGACATCGGAAGTTCACTGAGGCTTTTTGCAGATGATGCTGTGGTGTATCGAGAGGTTGCAACAATGGAAAATTGTACTGAACTGCAGGAGGATCTGCAGCGAATTGACGCATGGTGCACGGAATGGCAATTGAATCTCAATGTAGACAAGTGTAATGTGATGCGAATACATAGAAAGATAGGTCCCTTATCATTTAGCTACAAAATAGCAGGTCAGCAACTGGAAGCAGTTAATTCCATGAATTATCTGGGAGTACGCATTAGGAATGATTTAAAATGGAATGATCATATAAAGTTGATCGTCGGTAAAGCAGATGCCAGACTGAGATTCATTGGAAGAATCCTAAGGAAATGCAATCCGACAACAAAGGAAGTAGGTTGCAGTACGCTTGTTCGCCCAATGCTTGAATACTGCTCAGCAGTGTGGGATCCGCACCAGGTAGGGTTGATAGAAGAGATGGAGAGGATCCAACGGAGAGCGGCGCGCTTCGTTACAGGATCATTTAGTAATTGCGAAAGCGTTACGGAGATGATAGATGAACTCCAGTGGAAGACTCTACAGGAGAGACGCTCAGTAGCTCGGTACGGGCTTTTGTTAAAGTTTCGAGAACATACCTTCACCGAAGAGTCAAGCAGTATATTGCTCCCTCCTACGTATATCTCGCGAAGAGACCATGAGGATAAAATCAGAGAGATTAGAGCCCACACAGAAGCATACCGACAATCCTTCTTTCCACGTACAATACGAGACTGGAATAGAAGGGAGAACCGATAGAGGTACTCAGGGTACCCTCCGCCACACACCGTCAGGTGGCTTGCGGAGTATGGATGTAGATGTTTCCTGTTTGAAGTGCCGCCTTCTCGGTGACTATCTTTCCGCAAACCCATGTCGGTCATTCCAGAGGGGAAGCGAAGTGTCTTTAATGCGTTTTAACGAAGAAAAAACTAGAGTAACCAAATACATATAATGACTAGAAAAAAGTCAATATTTTTATACAAAGGAAAATTTGTCAGTACATATACTGAACAACTATAAGAATTAACCCCGAGTTATTAATCGAATATTTCTCTCTCATATCAAAATTTGTGTTTTTGCTTTTCAGTTGTATACATACTAATTTGACTATGTTTATCACTTTTAATTACCTTCACGGTAATTTTCGAAATTTAATTACTTACTGGTAGTTACATTCCGGTAATTAAAATTTACATTTGTCGTCTTTCCACTCAGTTTAATGGAAAACATCTTTTTTTGTAGCTATAATGCGTTCATTCTGCTTTTTAAAGATCTCAAGAATTGAACTTCCTGGCAGATTACAACTGTGTGATGGGTCGAGACTCAAACTCGGGACCTTTGCCTTTCGCGGGCAAGTGCTCTACCATTTTTTTTTTATTTCCATCTGAGCTACCCAAACACGACTCACGCCCCGTTCTCAGAGCTTTACTTCCGCCAGTACCTCGTCTTTGTGAAGTTTGGAAAGTAACACCACCTTCAAATTCACTTAAATCTTGATAACCTGCCATTGTAGCAGCAGTAACCGATCCAACAACTGCGCCAGACACTTGTCTTATATAGGCGTTGCCAACAGCAGCGCCGTATTCTACCTGTTTACGTATCTCTGTATTTGAATACGCATGTCTATACCAGTTTCTTTGGCGCTTCAGTGTCTAACATTTCGTACCATTTTTCCAGTATTTCTTTCCTATATACAACAGCTTCATCCGACAAAAAGCATCACTGTGCCTCCTACGTTATCTGCTAGATCATTTAGGCAAATTATCAACGTAAATGGTAAATGGCCTTCCTGCACTTCCAATGGGCACACACCAAGTACTGTGGACGTCTGATGATTTCGTCTAGTTAAGAATAACGTGGTTCTGAATCCAGGCACATATCTGGCCCGATATTTCGTAAGTTCTCATTTTACACGCATGGCTGCATTTAAACACACACGATAAACTCACCCCCCCCCCCCCCCCCCCCCCCCCGCACGCACTCTCTCTCTCTCTCTCTCTCTCTCTGCCAAGTGCAAGTGGTCATTGCTACTGGGATACCAGAATCACATGTGTGATAATTTTTATGTATCAGTGTCACAGCGCAGTAGTTAGCGCAAAGAACGTATTGTATATAAAGTTCGTCGGTTCGAATCGGGTGATATACAGCATTATTTTACTTAATTATAATCAAAACACTAATTATTATTTTACGCAGTTAATTGAATTACTTGTAATTTTTATTGAATTTCTAATACTTTGCCGAGTCATTTACAATATCGTGTTGACTTTTTTGATATTCTTTCTTTCTATTATCCTTTTTTCGTTTGGTATCTGCCAGAATCGTCTACAATCTACAAACAAGTGCCAACGAGGACTGCTCATCAATTGATAAAGCGGCAGTTCATGTAGTTCAGGTAACCCATGAATGATGGAGAGAAATTAGTTTCGTTTAGCGCTGAAACTGAAAATTTTCTGTCTTCAGTCAGCCGTGAACAGAGCGATCGTGGTCATTTAAAATCAGCTGTCGACAGAGTATCTCATATTTTGATCATACCTCGCGGCGGCCACTTCCTACTTTGCTCCGCGTTCCACATTAACAGCATTCGCGAAGCGAACCGACGTGTTTGTTGGTCATCTACAACCGAGTGGTAGGCGATGTGACAACACTATAGCGACAAGTGACAGACGTCAACATTCTAGTAACTTTAATTGGACCTGATACACTGAATTTTCTACAGGTGGCAATATTTTGATTTTTATTTACAAGTAAGTAAACAGTACACGATTATTTTATTTATATTCAATTATAATAACATTCAATGAGAAATTATTTTGTAATGAGAATTAAAACATTAAAATGTTGCACTACACTTTTTTTTATAAATTTTGAAAGACATCCGAAATAATATTTCCATAGTTTTTAATTATCGTTAGAAAATATTTATAAGGTTAATCACATATAAATATCTTTGCATGTATAGATCGATACATTTTAATATCTTTGTACAGCGAGATACATATCACTGGTCTTATTTATTTAACTAATTGGGGCGATTTAATTAAGATCGAAGGCAGCTGTTTTAAATCTCTTTCTAAAGTGGGAGGCTGTAAGTTGGATTTTTTTTTTTTTTTTGTAGTATTGTTGGTTGGCATTGTATATGAAGGTAGACATTTATATGGTAAAAAATTTTAACTCATTATTTATGCGACGTGTTACAGTGTAATTGAAGCTATTCACAACCTAAATAATGGAGACGAAACAGCTCTACAGCTTTTCATTCCAAAAATTAATACGTGAACCGGACAACCTGGATTACTTCTCATAAGCCAGGAGCCACTGAAGTAGATACTGAGTAAAGAAGAACTTCTAGAAGGTTATACTGAAAAGGCAAGTTAATTAACTCTGTCATTTTACAATAATTCATCTCGCCTTTGTTAGTGCCGTAGACAAAACAAACCAATGTTCGACACTGACTTCTGCTAAACAGTTTCGATCATTGATTTTTATCGATTCGCAAAATACAAGTTAGAATATGATGGTGTCAGCCAGGGTTTTTACGATAGATGAATTTAATAAAAAATCAGCAGGAGAAAAATTAGTGCAATTAAGTAGGGGGGAGGTGTTATCTATCTGATAATTATGTAAAACAAATACGAGGAAGGAATAGTCGAAATGGTAGAACAGAGGGATAATGAGAAAGAGTGAAATCGAAAGATATTAGAAGCTATTTAAACGTTTAATGTTATAAAATGAAGAATGTTCAAAAGTCATTGGGAAAAAAATTACTGAACTTAAAGAGCAGTGTGTACAAGCATCAGTTACTATTAGTCTTATTATTATTATTATAATAGCGGTAGTAGTGATAGTAGTAAGCAGTTTCAAAACTTCAACAGTTTATGGAAAGTAAAGTTTCAAATCTAAACGTTTGTGAGCGCATTGTCTAATATTATTCATAATCTTGGGGAGAAGAGAGTATAGTCTGTAGAAACAAAGTAAGGAATGTGGAATCTAAATTGAAATCTGTTTTGACAGTTGAAATTAACTCTGTAATCAATGTTGGAAACTTTGAACAGGCTAACAGAGAGGAGAATATAACTACTTGATGTGTTGGTCCTGTTAGACTTGGGAGTGAACTATACACTGTTCATGATTTCACCAGTTTGTTTTTAAAAGACAATTTTGTAGTTGGAAAAATGTGGAAAGGAGGTATGAGTTGTCACTGGCCAATAAGCATTAACAAAGTGCAGAAAGTAATTTTAACATCTAAATTTTGTAACAATGATTGTTTGCTGACTTAATGTAAATTGGTTGGTGAGAGAGGTAGCAGAAAGAACTGTGTGAACAGTTCTAAAGGAATTCAAAAGAACATGTGATAATAGCAAATTGTGCTTACTCATGTGGAAAGTTTGGTTTCGATAACACATTTCTAATTGGTTTGACAACTGTATTGAGGGAAAGAATTTTTGAAGTTTGTGGAAGTAAAGTAGTGTATATTTTTGTGCGATAGTGCACAGTTTTTATCTGCTAGTAGGTCAAAGTAAAAAGTAACTGAAAGATGTAACAATAGCATGATTTATGTTTATGGGAGTGAAAGGAAAAGATAGCACAAAATTTGCTGCTGTAAAGAATGACAAAACCACTGGATGAAATATTGTCTCACAAAAGTAACAGTGCTGTAATTGAATTTGTCTCAGAATTCAAAGGCTTTTCCACATACTTCGGGGAAATACATTTTCGAACAAGCTGTTTTACTGCTGCAGCTAAATGTTTAGTTGTTGTTTAATATTTCGGCGTATGTTATGTGAAGATTAATGTTGAACTGTTACTAATTGCCTTTCGAATATGTTATGCTCTGTGTTGATAGACAATGGTGTAGAGTAGTTAATCCTACAAACTGTAACATGTGCTGGCAATTTCATGATTGAGAAGCTGTGTTAAGTGATAACTTTGGTGCAGCTTAAACCAGATTTCATTATTTGATTGGATGTTAATGTGATTAATTTTTGCACTGGTACTAAGAGTACCTTTTTTTGGTGCATCCTCAGTGGTCATGAACTTTTCAAAATGTGCGTGGGATGTACATGGCCTTGATGTGGTATAGCACTGTTTCATTCTTCATTTTTAGTGCTGCATGCATTCTTCTTGTATGAGTCAGTCTGTCAGTGCTTATCGTCTGCTATCTTCTCTTGGGCTCTCTTTACTTGAGTGAGAGTATGTCATTAGGTAGTGAGAACACAAATACAGGAAACTTAAGTGTAGTCTTACAGTGTGTGAGTGAAAATTTTACTTCCTGTTTTGTCTGAAAATTTTTCTTATTTCTGAACTGAAATTTGTCTCCCATTGGTTCTAATTCATAAAGTTTTGAAATGGGGTTACATTTAAAGTGCTTTGCACTTCTGTAATATATATACATATATATATATTCATATTTATACTTGGGTGATGGGTAATTTTCTTGTGTTTTGAAAGTTAAAATATGTTAACTGCTTATAATGAAAAATGTTTTTGCAGGAAGTAATTATTGTCTTGAAAGGAGGATATAAGATAAACATCAACAAAAACAAAACAAGGGTAATGGAAAGAAGTCAAATTAAGTTGGGTGATGCTGAGAGAATTAGATTTGGAAATGAGACACTGAAAGTAGTAACGGAGTTTTGCTATTTGGGGAGCAAAATAACTGCTGATGGTCGAAGTAGAGAGGATATAAAATGTAGACTGGCAATGGCAAGGAAAGCGTTTCTGAAGAAGAGAAATTTGTTAACATCGAGTATAGATTTAAGTGTCAGAAGTCATTTCTGAAAGTATTTGTATGGAGTGTAGCCATGTATGGAAGTGAAACATGGACAATAAATAATTTGGACAAGAAGAGAATAGAAGCTTTCGAAATGTGGTGCTACAGAAGAATGCTGAAGATTAGATGGGTAGATCACATAACTAATGAGGAAGTATTGGATAGGATTGGGTAGAGGAGACGGTTGTGTGCACAACTTGACCGGAAGAAGGGATCGGTTGGTAGGACATGTTCTGAGGCATCAAGGGATCACCAATCTAGTATTGGAGGGAAACGTAGAGGGAGACCAAGAGATGAATACACTAAGCAGATTCAGAAGGATGTAGGTTGCAGTAGGTACTGGGAGATGAAGAAGCTTGCACAGGATAGAGTAGCATGGAGAGCTGCATCAAACCAGTCTCAGGACTGAAGACCACAACAACAACAATTATTGTTGTCCAATGTATTTTTATTCTGAGTTTTAAGAGAGTTTTGTGGGTGAATTTTGTCTGTTGGAAAGTTAAAATTCTGTTTTTAAATGGAATACACAGCACTGTTTTCATTTGGAAATATTATGTAAGGATTTTGCACCAAGTAACTTTATTATATTTTTGATTGGTATGATATAAAGATATGCACAGGCAGATTTTAGTGCTATTGGGGTAGTATTTCTGCGATACATCTTGGACAGAGTTAAAAAAAAACATTGTTACTGTTTTAAAATTTATTTTTGAGACATGTGGTATGTGCCATAAAATTATGTTTTGAGCAGTAGGGGCCTTATATATACTTCTTGTGTCTGTACTTTCTGATCTAATGGAAAATTTATGAAAATATTTTGCAGATTTTTGGGGAACTATTGTGATATATTTGCTGGAATTTGTGTCTGGAAATATTTAATTAGAGGCCAGACTTGTTTCTTCACTATTGTCACACTGTAGAATTACAGTCCACATTCTAATTATGAAGAAGCTGCAGAATTTATGAAAATATTGGTTTGAAAAAGGGTGTTAAGCTGAAATTTAAAGTATGTTAACAAGTTACGTGTACCTTGCAAACAATTTTATGCATTTAATGTCATTTAATGCAGGGAGATTGTTTTTCAGGCCACATAGATAACAAAAGTTCAGAAAATTGTAATGCGTTAGGACTCTCATAGTAATTTTGTGGTGAACTTTATTAATGATGATAATTTTTAGATGAAGAATTTGTTCTAGGTGATTGTATGAGTATGGATGCCCTTTGCACTTTGTTCAGAGTATTTTTGCAGTGTGGGGATGGCAAGCTGAGAAGTGTGTGTGTGTGTGTGTGTGTGTGTGTGTGTGTGTGTGTGTGTGTGTGTGTGTGTGTGTGTTTTTCAACATGTATCTCCAAAAATATTACAGCCACAATAGTTAAACTTATGTACAACATAATGCTTGATATTTTGTGTAATTTTTGTTTTAAAATGCACATCAACATACATTTTATAAGGATTTGAATTTTTAATTACCATCGTTTCTATAATGCACCTTTTCTTGTACACTAATCAATTTTATAGTTTTTAGGGATTTTATAGTTTATGTCTACATAAGTTGCTAATAAAACGAGTGGAACAAATTTTTGCTTAAGGTCACAGTTGCTTCGAAATTAATTTTTCAGTTTTGTGTTATCCGGGACTGCTCTATTTTTTCTTAAATTTTAAAGAACTTTACCCAGAGAAAAGATAACGGAAAAGTGCTGCATAGGATTATTCAGTAAGTAGTTCTTAGTAACTATGCCAAATTTCAGGATGTTCACTTTTATAGTTCCTGAGAAAAATACATTATAGTTCAAGAAAGTTAGTTTACGGCAATTTGGATTTAAAGTTTTTATTTATTTCAATTTTTGACAATATTGCTATACCTCTAGTGACTAATGCTGCCCATATCCCTAATTCTAATTCTCTTCCTGGAGTGATCCCTTCCCCTGTCAACTTTTGCATTTATTCCTCTGCTACCTGCGAGCTTTGTCCAGCCGCAGTTCATCGATGCTTCTGAGTGTCTTGCTTGAATGAATGCACCTGGATGGAAATCTAGTCTCTGCAGGCACTTAATCCTAACTACATTTCCACTACTGAATACTAAATAGACATCACATGCAGCTATCTTCACAACTGATGACACAAATACTGTTTTTGGATTGTGATTGTAGCTCTCATTTGTGTTCCGTGTTTTCCCCTGGACACATTTTTTCGGCAGTCTTGGATTAGCTAGGTACCTTAATTTTGTTTTTATGACTTCTAAAACGGCATGTAGCAAACCATGTTTGTGGATGTATGGCTATCGACTGGCTTCAGTCTGAAGATATTTGCACCACGATGTGTCACAAAGGGAATGTTGAGGATTATCATCCGTGGAAAGTATGTGAAATAATGTTGCCCGCATGGCTTCTTGCATCGTTTTCACACTATGTAAGTTATCTCCCAAAGATTTTCCATACTCTATTTGTAAAGTGTGAATTTCCTTTTGTGGCAGTCTTAACACATCCCAATGGCTTTCTACCTTCTAATTTTTTGCCTATCATTTCTTTCTTCAATCTGAGACATCTACCTCCTATTCGCTTTTGAACATGCCCCACACATTCCAGTTTTGTCAATTTCAGTCTGAGAGCCATAAGGATTGCTCTCTAAAACAGTCTTTAAAGCATGGAATTTTCATCACCTAGATACTTCACATACCTGACACCATGTTGTTCAGCTGACCTTTCCTATATTAGTTTCAGCCATAGTGCTCCCATACTATCAGTTGACCCCAAGATTTTAGACAAATCCACACTAATCACAGAAGAGAAAGATCTGCCTTCTCTACACAGTGTCCTCCTTTCCCTTCATTGTTAATATCTATAGCTTCCTCAACAGCAGCTTTGATGTCCTCCTTGCCCTAAACTTCAGGGTCACTGAAGAGTGGTCTGTTGTAATCGCTAAGTCTAATGCTGGTGCAGGCATTTTCATCAAGCCATGAAACAAATTTGTGCCTTCTCTGCCTACACCAAAACATGTCATGTTGGAACACAATCTTGTATTTGCCTCCTGTATCTGGGAGAGTAGAAGTCTTGAACTGAACATCACATTTACAAACTTTACACAAAATATGTACATTACTTACAATGTCAATTGTCACTGTTTTATACAGTATAAAGCCCTTTGACTCACAATTACCACATGAACACGAAACAATCATATGGGCAAGTTTTTCTAAGTCAGTTAACAAATCCACTGGAAAACTCATCATTGGCACAGCACACAGCATCATCAACTCCTTCACTTAATTTTGTTCTTTGGTGAACGCAGTGGCTATGTCGAAAATTTGGGTGGACCGAAGTGTCCGATCCCACCCGTCGGCTTTGACCCGTGACGCAAGGCTGTAGTTTCTTGTGACGACACGACGGCGCGGAATTCAGTTTGTGAGTGTGGCGTGTTTATAGGTGGCGTATTGTTGCAGTCTGTGGATCTCGCTGGTGGTGTGTTTATGGGTAGCATGTTATGTGGCGTATGGTGTTCATTTGCGTGATAGCATTGCACGTGTGTGGTATCGGGACTATGCTCTCAGCGGAATATTTTGCAGTGCGTTAACGATTTTAGCTTTGTTATTTCGAAGATATTGTAGTTTTTTCTGTTCGTCATGTGTGAATTTAGGTAAATTGCAGGTCAAGGGACGTGTTAGATTCCAATTTTGTTGGTTTGCTGTGTTTACGGTAATGATGATTGTGGACGTGGTTGTAGTTTTGGGTTTTATGATTTGGTATCGGTAGTTTCTGTTGACGTATATAGGTCAAGGGAAGTGTTAGATTCCAGTGTGTAGTTGTGGCTGTGGGTGTTCCGGTATCAGGAGTTGCTGTTGAGCTACATAATTCAAGGAAAGTGTTGCTTGTGGGATCGGGAACTAATGTTGAGCTCTATAGGTCAAGATAAGTGTCCGATTCCAGAGGATATTGTGTTTAGTAGAATTTGGAGAGTTTTGTGTGGTTTGGTATGACGGGGTGTATGTGTGTGTCTAAATTTGTTTATATTTATTTTGTCCCCACCCAAAAACACCTCATTTCCCACGATTGTCCCATTAGTGCCATTAGTGTTATTAGGTTTTTTCTGTGGTGTGTGTGTGTGTGTGTGTGTGTGTGTGTGTGTGTGTGTGTGTGTGTGTGTGTTTTTCCAATGTATTTTCGTGTTTGTGGTTATGTTTACGTAATGACGTGTATTAGTGTATGGTCGTTTCTGCCATATTTGTGACATCATGGGTCAAAGCAGGCGGGTGGAATCTGACGTTTCTGTATTTTTGTTCACACTTACGAAGGGCATCTGTAGCTCTTTTATTTGAATTTCCCATACCTTTTACACGTGAAATTAGACATTTCCTCACTTTTTTAAATATGCATCCACGATCCTTTTCAAGCAAAACAGTTTGATATAAGCAACACTAAAAACTGAAACGTTTGTAACTGGTACTATTAAAAAAAAAAGCGTTGTAAACAAAGGAACAAGCGAAGCTAATATTTCTTACAGACTTCTAGACTCATATGCGGTTCGTTTCGACCGCGTGAACGAAAAATTAACGCACAAAGAATTTCTGGAGTAGAGAAAAAGCATAGAAAAAGGGTGCTTGACAGGCTCGAACGACCGAACACACATTTTTTGAAATTATTTTTAGCCAAGATTCGATTATGAAACTTTGCGAAGTTATTCTTACAGAAACAACCTAATAAATTACGCAATAAAAAATCGATTTTTTCGCAATTTTGCCCATCTGCACTTAAGGAAAGGCTTGGCTACTTAAAAGAAATATGCTTTGAAAGGGTATGGAACACTATTAAAACCGAAAAAATGTCAAACTTCTTTTCAGACAGAAAAAGTATGGGAATCGTAGGATCTAATTCAGTGCTAAAAATTTTGACTTTTCTAATATGTATTAACAGATGGTGAATTTTGTGAAACAATATTCTGAAACACTTTTTGGAATGTTAAATTATTGTGACATTATAGGTGTATTAAAACGATCTTTATATAAATAGTAACGGAAATAGGACTGTTTTATATGCTATTTAGTTTTTGTGTTTACAAGCCATTTCTGCCATCCCTGAATTATGTCAGTGAACAAAAAACAAAAGTGATGCTGTGTTATGAGCTGGACTGAAATAATTTTCACACTCCTGTCTTTTGTGTTTACACTGCATTGCTGATTCATTATTGATGGACGTACTTTTTAGGTCGATCAGTGTATCTACGAAGTAATATAGCACTAATCTCTTTCCATTCTTCTAATAGCGCAAATTTTCCCACGTTTTTGCACAGAAATTTGCCAATTTTTGTTTTTGTATATATCTTATAATGACCTGAATGTACAGCCTGAACTAAACTGTCCGTACTCTGCCTATTAGGAACCTATAGGACCGTCAGTGCATTCAATACATTGCATAATTTGAAAAGTGGCAAAACTGCAATTCAGCAGACTACATTACACACTTCCAGCTAGCCACTATTTTCGTGTCGTTTGGCACACTGATGATGTGCAGTTTAATTTGTAGATGCGAGCAATGGCCTTTTGCAAGGTGCTAAAGTCCAAATGTCCATGGCATGCAGATCCTTTCGGGATGTCCTCTCTCAGAAACTGGCTGAAATGGACCAGTATTCACTGGCGGCAGGAATGCCTGTTGGGTTTCAGACTGATTGTCACTAACGTGTATGGAATTTGTATTCAGTCCCTGCCAGTTAGGATCATCTGAACACCTCAGTTCTCTGGCTGTTACATAGTTACTAGTGGTACACTATTCCTTGTATACATGTTGGACAGTTCGCATTGATACACCAACATACCTGACAGCGTAATGGATTGTGCCGTCATTGACATAGCCAAACATATTATCTCCCTTCTGCCACTTTGTGTGATTTGCAATTTCGCACATTTTACTGTGCTGATTCCATACAACCGACTGACAGATCCACAGCACTTCACTCAGACGACTTACGTAAGTGGAGGAAGGTCACATAACCACATGGTGCCAGGTCTACACGAACAACAGCTCTCAAAAGCTACCAGTCTCTTGTTTTTAAGGGAGTGGTTAATATTGTGCAGTGAGCTTATTTACTAATCAGCTGAGCGTAATTGTATTGAATTCCTTCCGGAAGTCATTGAACATTGAAGCAACCTCATATCGTCTACGACCTTCTGGACCTCGTGGACGAATGCAGTGAGCCGAGTTTCGCAAGAACGTCGTTTGCATAATCCATGTTGATTCTTACAGATGTGATTTTAATCAAGGTTCATAGAAAGCGAGCATAAAAAGTTTTCCATAATTCTAAAACAGTTTGAAGTCAGTTTTGTAAGTATAAACTTCCCTACGTGTGTCCGGCAACCCTTTTGAAAATGGTAATTAACTACACCTTTTCCCTAGCGCTTCATTGCCCAGCTGACTTACGGTAAATTGAAGCGACAGGAGAACAAGTTCTTTCACATAATCTTCGTAAAATTTAAAGGTGAATCACAGGTCCAGTTGCCTTTTCTCTATAGCATGATTTTTAATTTATCTTCTATTTTGCAATCAAGTATCTCAGAAACTACAATTTTGGCATCTCTGCTACGATTGAAGAGGACATACTAACCTCTGTAGCGGAACAATTTTTTCAGACCTAATACAGTATTTCAGTCTTGTCATCTACCGTTTCCGTATCATTATGGCCACCGAGTGAAAGATGTTTTTTGCTTGGTGGTTTTACGTAAAACCGAAAATATAGTTTTCGCAGATGAGTTGGCAACATTTTACTCCCGAATGATTTCTTTTCGCACTGGTCTACTTACGCTCAATTTGGTTTCTATCAGCTGTTTGTCATCAAAGTTCTGTGCCAATGTTTTAATACGGGTACTAAATCACAGTAGGTCTTTGACATCCCACACTTACTGGTCTCAGATCTATTGCAAAACACTTTCAAGTTTCAACCATTTGTGTTGCACATGTTCGTCCTCAGAACCGAATATTTTATATTGAATCCTAAGACACCACAATTTTTTCTATTATTCCAGCTACGTAAAAATATTTTCCTGCCTTTCTGAACCCTCAGATTACCTAGTGGCATCAGTCGAAACCACACAGCTATATTTTTTTTTCTTATTTTGACGTCGAACTGACAGTTAAACTTAGTGACACTTTATTTTCGTCAGATACACTCGTTATGTCTGGTGCTGGCTGTATAACTAAACAAATAAGATGAAAACAACATTTACAGGGTAGTTATAATTAATCTTTAGCTGCTTGAGAGGGGGGCCATGAAAAACGAGAGATCGTAAGGAAATGAAATTTTGTGGAAACGTACGTAACGGCACGCAGAAGAGAAATAACAAATACACCATTGAAATACACACATTTAAATAACATAAGAGGGTAACCTTTTTAATTGCGCGGTTTACATTTCAGATTACAAAGTTGCTCAAGGTGATGAAAATCTGGACCCACAACAGCGTGGCATACCATGTCGCAATACTTTCCGAATGATGAGCAGTGGAATGTTCAGCTAACGTGACCACTCCTAGAAACAATTCCCAAATCGACAATTAATTAAAACTTTCAAATCATGGTCTTCAACCGGTGTGGAACGGGGATCATTCCACACTCCTTTATTGCGTTGATACTCGCGAAGGTCAGCTGCACTATAGCTGTTGTTTCGATGAAACAGCTTTACGAGTAAAGCCCTGCTCACTTTGTTCAGACCCATGGTGAGTGCCTGCAACTGTAATATACACTGACGCTTGTTTCAATCCGGCGCCTAACACAATTCACGACGCACTACTAGCAACGCAAGTTCTGCAGTGCACAGTCTGAACATCATTTCTATAGATTTGGGTACAGATACTGCAAATAGTTTTCTGTTTACAATAGCTCAAATAGCGAAAGTTTAATTATAACTACCTTTATTTTTATAAGGGAGTGGTTTCCGTTGACTCACGGGGTAGTCAACGTCACACACAAATTTCTTTTCCAGGATAAGACTTATCCATGTTTCACTGGCAATAATGATGGCGCTAAAAATATTTTATTATATTCATTGGACTGAGATGTTAAAAGAGCTGTTTGTGTTAGTGAAATGAGGAAAAAAATCAGAAATGTATTGTGACAGACATGACCGAAATACCTGAGCATCTTAGTGGGGTAGTTTCCATGATGCAGAATGAGAGAAATAGTGAGAACAAAATTGTGACAATCAGAATCATCAGAAAATAAGAACGTGTTAGAGGTAGAAGAAATAGCATATGGAAATAGGAAATAGTGTTGATGTAGATGATATTGATAACATACCAACTCATGAATATTAAAGTTTAAGGAGCGTTCAGTAAGTAATCCAACACTTTTTTTCTGAGAGCAAGTTGGATTTATTTACGAGTCACATTCACCTTATTATTCCCCACTCTTTGGACTACAAAATCCTATTTTTCAACACAGCCTTCATTCAATGCGGCGGCCTTACGTCACTTAACTGGGAGGCCCTGAATCTCTGTTTGGTGCCACTTACTGGTGGACGCCGGGACCAACGTCTTGCTGCATCAATAACCTCCCTATCATCCCTGTACTGCTTATCGCGGAGTCCATCCGTGACTGGGCCAAACAAATGGAATTCGATCCGGGCTGTGGGCTGGATGAGGAAGAACAGTCCACTGACGTTTTGTGAACTGCTCTTGGGTGCGCAGACTTGTGAGGCCTTGCATAGTCAGAGAGAAGAAGTTCGTTTTCATTTTTGTGGTGACGAACATGCTTAAATCATTTCTTCATTTTCCTGAGGGTAGCACAATACAGTTCATTGTTGTACCATGAAGGACATCTAAACAGTATAACCTCTTCAGAGTCCCAGAAGGTCGTCGTAGGGATTTTATCGGCTTTTTACTTTCTCCTTGGAGGAGAGGTGGTGGGGCACTACTCTACAGATTGCTGTTTTGGTTATGGTTCGATGTTATAATCCCATGTGACAATGTTCCGCAGAAGACTGTAACGATCAGTCCCTAACACGCAAGCAATCTTGTGCAGATGGTCCTTCTTGCTCTGCATGGTCTTCTGTTACGCGGTGAGGAACCAAGCGGACACGCAACCTTTGGTACATAACCGGTGGACTAATACGTAAGTAGTGCGGCAATAGGATTACGAGGACATTTCTCATATCAATTTCATATCAAACTAATAGGTTAAATAATTAAATTGGATTAATTACCCCATCCCCTCTCCCTCCCCCGCCAGGAAAAAATGGAAAATTCTAATTTTCGCGATAAATTCAAAACCTAATTACATTTCAGAGGAAAATAATTTAACAATATATTCATTTATAAAAAGTCAATTTGCATATTGCTGCTGTGGAAGGGTGTAGGTAGTCGTCTTTGGAGTACTGGGGCAATCTATGACGTCACAATCGAAAATGGCCGACCCAACCCCTTCCCCCATTGCCGGGAAATTCATGAATCAGCGGGAAAATTCAAATTATTTCTTTCGCGGTAAAGCACGGGAGAAGGGAGGGGCAGTTGTCATTAACTGAGCGCTAGAGAGTAGCTTTAGCCAGTGTCGTCAGTAACTGCTGGATGTAGAGTAGACATTTTCGGTATTAGTATAGCTTCAGATAGTTGCTCCAGCCAGTCTAGCCAACAGCCCTACGTGGAAAGGATTGGGGGGGGGGGGGGTGATAATAATAGCAGAAATCATTGAAATTCAGGGGACTAGCCTCCTGCCGATCTACAAGTGAACAGATGCTGGAAGGAACACGAGGATGAATAACAATTTTAGGGAAGTAACCAACTGTCCCACTGCTGCTATAAATCCATGCTCCCTGTATACTGAAGCCATGTACCAACAGCAGTGGGGAGGAAACATACTTATACCTATTTACGAGTCGCAGGCGCATCTTAGCCAACAGATGTGGAAAACACATCGTACGGTATTTTTTACGACTGTAGTGCTCATTATCTTACATGAACATGGCATCTCACGATGCAGAAACTGGCCAGTCAACCACATTCTTGCCCAGCGCCATCTACCGATTCTATTTTGTACCTGGAAAGCCGATGAGCCGGAACCTTTCTTTTTACCTGCCCAGTCGTGACACGCTAAGTCGCAGCTTCTGATTGGCCCAGCCCTGGTGATCATGCCTGCCACAGGTCGTGGACCGGTGTCGTTAACTCTTAGCACACTGTTAGACAAGCAGGAGCTGCTTGGACGTAGAGTTCTGACCGCAATTCCACCACTGACAGATTTCCCAGTTTAAATAATCCACATTAACCAATCCGAGATGGGGATGTTGTTGTCGTCCATACACCTAATTTCTCATGTGAAATGAGGATTTCTTTCTTTTATGCGCATTATTTTCGAAGGCAGAAGAAATCTGAGCATATACGAATTTTCAAGTCAATTAAGTATCGTTACTTGTTTATTCTTAGTGTGAAAATCCTGTACAACAGTATGGCATAGGTTATATTTCCTACGACTATCCTCTCGTCCGGAAAAGATCTGTTATCAGCTTAACATCTGTTACATCCTGCATCACAGGACTAGAATATTAAACTAATTCTTGGCTTTTGATGGAGTGCTAAGAGCATGCCTACTCTACCGCTGTCACCGGATGCCTCCTCACTTACGAACACTCTTAATGTAGTCGAATGCTTCGTCACCTATGAAGAGTCTTAAAACAGCCAAATAGCAGCACAGGAGTTGTAAATATCTGGTTAATAGTACGTATCACTTTATACATTCGGTAATATACGCGATCCTGTTAAGATGGCAGTCTTTATCTTTATTGGCGGTAGATTTAAATTTCGTTAAGAGATCTCGCCGCAACGAAAAGACGCCTGATTACTGCTCCAACACGCGATTCATATCTATTGCACTATCACCCTTGATTCCACCCATCCGGCGGGGCGCCACGTTATTGATATTGAATGGTAATTCGAGCGAATTAAGTGCAAGCAATCAGTGTCAATGTTTCTTCTAGAAACCGCAGTCACCTTAGTACTTCTACACCTTGATTGCAATTGTATTGCCAGTTTTTAGTTGACATATCGACGCTGTTATGCGGTTACTCACTCCTTAGTGGGTGGATTACAGCTCCCTTAAAATCCATGCAAATGAATTCGAGCCCGACATATTCTTCGGTTATATCTCACAGGCTTTGTCAGTTGTTAGTGTTTTGGTTTCTTCCCTTAAGATTACAGCAAATGAATCCAAACCCGACTTACGTATTCTTCATCTCTCCGGATGCTAGGTATTTTATTGCCGTTCACGCTTCCAGTGAAGGGGTATTGGATTTTTTGGACCTATTAATGTGCAATAGATTGAGTTACGTCGAGGGCAACTACCAACCTCACCACTGATTTTCCCGCCTGCTTGCGAACACTACGTACAAAACAAATACGCCTCAAGGCGCTGTACAGTCGTTGATGTAGGGCACATCGCACCAGTGTTCTCGATTACGCTTCCAATCTCGCGTTCTGATAGAGTAAAAAAATGATTGTCTATATACCTTAATCCAGCGTTATGTTTCCGGAAGATGCAAGTCGTCTTCATCAGAGATTTTGTCTTCCGTTACATGTTGAATGGAGCATGCCAATCTGTACGATCCTAGCAGCGCCCTCATGATGCTTTAACTTCGCACATAACCCACATAACACGAACAGATGTGCCTCACATGATTGGTAATGTTGAGCTGTTGAATCGATGTTACTGTTCACCGATACATATAATTCAACCATAAATTGGTTTACGCATGTTGCTGTCGGGATAGCAGCTGACAGTAGCTGCATACAGGTATGACAAGTGGTCACAAAGCTTTTAGCTACCTAGTTCTGGCTACTTTTCAAGATCATCTAACTACTCCCTTTTTATCCTAAATACATGCACATAAATCATTGTATATAGGAAATGACTAGAATTTTGGCAACTTAGTGAGTGAGACAAGCAAATATTCTAATACATAATTTTATTAATTTCTCCATATACATTTACACACAGAAAACAACTTTCTTTATTTTTGTCGTGTGTAGTTTCTCCAGCCAATAATTTGACAGATATGTTCTCAAATTAAAATACATTCTATTTTAGTTCAAGTGAACTACCTCGTTTATGTGTTTAATAAGTTTTCTTTCTTCCAGTTCTACATGAGGAGAGTATTCGAAGATTTTAATTTTTACCTCTTGTTTACTCCATGGAGCACTTATCACACTGTACACTATGTGATCCAAAGTATCCGAACACCTGGCTGAAAATGGTTTACAAGGTCGTGGCGCCCTCCATTGGTAATGCTGGAATTCAATATGGTGTTGGCCTAATCTTATCCTTGATGACAGCTTCCACTCTCGCAGGCATACGTTCAATCAGGTGCTGGAAGGTTTCTTGAGGAATGGCAGCCCATTCTTCATGAATTGCTGCACTAAGGAGAGGTGTCTATGTCGGTCGGTGAGGCCTGGCACGAAATCTATGTTCCAAAACATCCCAACGGTGTTCAATAGGATTCAGGTCAGGACTCTGTGCAGGCAGGTACATTACAGAGATGTTGTTGTCGTGTAGCCACTCCGCCACAGGCCACGCATGATGAACAGGTGCGCGATCGTATTGAAAGATGCAATCGCCGTCCTCGAAGTGCTCTTCAACCGTGGGAAGCAAGAAGGTGCTTAAAACGTCAATGTAGGACTGTGCTGTGATAGTGCCACGCAAAAAAAAAGGGGTGCAAGCTCTCTCACAATGTCTAATGACTACTGAGGTCGCTGATATCGAGTACCTAGCAGTAGGTGTCAGCACAATGCACCTAATATGAAAATTGTATATTTTTGGGGTGTACGGGTACTTGGGATCTCACAGTATATGTACGCCAACAGCTGTTCTCAAAAGCCCAGGAGCAAACAAAGTTGTTGGTAACAACCTTACAGATTTTACATCGTGTCCAGACACGCGACTAGGAAAACTTTTAAGTCTTTCTTTGCTAAGGAGCATGGCAGTACCAGGCTGATGGCTACATTGATAAAACTACAGAATGGATTTTATATTCGACCCTGTGCAAGACTGTTTAAGTGTATCTGACTCGTAAAAAGTATGTGTTCCACTGTATTCTGTGGCAATCAGTACATTTGGTGTCGAGCAACAAATACCTTACGTAACAGCTGCTGTGTGCTGCGTAACAAAGTGGGTGTGTTGTTGGGGGTAGAGACCAAAAAGGGAGGTCATCAGTCTCATGGGATTAGGGTAGGACGGGGAAGGAAGTCGGCCGTGCCCTTCCAGAGGAACCACCCCGGCGGCATTTGCTTGGATCGAATCAGGGAAATCTCGGAAAACCTAAATCAGGATGGCCGGACGCAAGATTGAACCGTCGTCCACCCGAATGCGAGTCTAGTGTGCTAACCACTGCGCCACCTCTCTCAGTACTTAACAACGTCCTGCAGTTGGTCTGCTGGGGTAATAAAAAAAAAAAAACATAAATTGAATCGTGTACTAAGTCTGCGAGACTCTCAAGAGCCAAAAAAGGTTATAAGTTACGTTCTGCTGCATACAGTTTTAACTGCCTATCCGTAAGTTATGTGCAGACTGTCTCAAACAAAGATTGAGTGTTGTACAGAAGCGTTATATGAAATTAGGCAAATCATATTTTTCACACCATAGGACATTGTTCCCACAATGTTTTTCCTAAAAATGTAAATGATTCTTTCTATGTATTCGCAATACATTACATTTGTCTATGTTAAGGGTCAGTTGCCACTCCCTGCACCAAGTGCCTATCCGCTGCAGATCTTTCTGCATTTCGCTACAATTTTCTAATGCTGCAACTTCTCTGTATACTACAGCATCATCCGTGAAAAGCCATATGGAACTTCCGACATTATCTACTAGGTCATTTATATATACTGTGAAAAGCAGTGGTCCCGTGGCACGCCAGAGGTTACTTTGTCTGTAGACGTCTCTCCATTGATAACAACATGCTGTGTTCTGTTTGCTAAGAACTCTTCAATCCAGCCACACAGCTGGTCTGATATTCCGTAGGCTCTTACTTTATCAGGCGACAGTGCGGAACTGTATCGAACGCCTTCCGGAAATCAAGGAAAATAGCATCTACCTGGGAGCCTGTATCTAATATTCTCTGGGTCTCATGAACAAATAAAGCGAGTTGGGTCTCACACGATCGCTGTTTCCGGAATCCATGTTGATTCCTACAGAGTAGATTCTGGGTTTCCAAAAACGGCATGATACTCGAGCAAAAATCATGTTCTAAAATTCTACAACAGACCGACGTCAGAGATACAGGTCTATAGTATTGCACATCTGCTCGACGACCCTTCTTGAAGACTGGGACTACCTGTGCTCTTTTTCCAACCTTCCGTTCCTCTAGAGACTTGCGGTACACGGCTGTTAGAAGGGGGGGGGGGGGGGGCGGCAAGTTCTTTCGCGTACTCTGTGTAGAATCGAATTGGTATCCCGTCAGGTCCAGTGGACTCTCCTCTGTTGAGTGATTCCCGTTGCTTTTCTATTCCTTGGACACTTATTTCGATGTCAACCATTTTTTCGTTTGTGCGAGGATTTAGAGAAGGAACTGCAGTGCGGTCTTCCTCTGTGAAACTGCTTTGGAAAAAAGTGTTTAGTATTTCAGCTTTACGCGTGTCATCCTCTGTTTCAATGCCATCATCATCCCGGAGTGTCTGAATATGCTGTTTCGAGCCACTTACTGACTTAACGCAAGACCAGAACTTCCTAGGATTTTCTGTCAAGTCAGTACATAGAATTTTACTTTCGAATTCACTGAACGCTGAACGCATAGCCCTCCTTACGCTAACTTTGTCATCGTTTAGGTTCTGCTTGTCTGAGAGGTTTTGGCTGCGTTTAAACTTTGAGTGAAACTCTCTTTGCTTCCGCAGTAGTTTCCTATCTTTGTTGTTGAACCACGGTGGGTTTTTCCCGTCCCTCACAGTTCACAGGAACAAAAATCGACGTGTATTCTTCTAGACGTAGATAACCAAACAAGTCACCCAATAAATACAGAAGTACGAGTATTAACAAGAGCATCAGATGTTCTTCACTCATGAGCAGTACCTGCTCTAGGGGTTAAAATTGATGCAACACCAGGTCGACTAAATCAAGGAATAGAATCTGAGAACATACCTTCTAAGTACCAACCGAATTACTGGCTGGAGAAAGAAATATCCGATTCAGATGTGGATTTAAGTCACAGCTAAAAGTTGAGCTATATTTTATTAAAATTACACCAGACAAACATAAAGAAAAGGTTGTTTTCTGTTTGTAAATGTATATGCAGAAATTAATGAGGATTATGTATGAGAACATTTATCTGTCTTGCTAACCTGCCAGAAATTCTAAGTCATTTCCTATCTACAATGATTCACGTGCATGTATCTCAGGTGGGGAGGGTGTCGTTTGATGACCTTGAAAAGTAGCCAAAACGAGGTAACTGAAAGCTTAGCCACCCATTCTCATACCTGTATGAGGTAACTGTCAGCTGCTATCCCGACATTAACATGCATAGATCCATTTGTAGTCCAATTATATATACCAATGCACAGTATCATCAATTCAACAGCTGAAAATTACATATTCACTGTCCACCAATCGTGTCAGCCACATCCGTTCATGTTACGTGACTGATAAGCGCAAAGCAGAAACGTTATTTGGACGCTGCTAGGCAGATTGACATACTCAATTCAAATATGTAACGGAAAACCAAATCTCTGTTGAGGACGACTTGTATCTTCCGGAAACATAACGCTGGATTAGGGTATATATGGACGTATATAGACAATCATTGTTTTACTCTATCAGAAAGCGAGATTGGAGTAGGAAGATAATAGAGAATAGTGGTGCGATGTATCCTACATCGACCACGGTACAGCGACTTGTGGCGTGTTGATCTGAAAGTAACTAAATCTAGTGCACATTAATAGGTGTAGAAGTCCAATACACTGTCACTGGATGCGTCAACTCCAATAAAATACCTAGCAGCTAGCATCTGGAGAGAGAGGGGAAGAAGAATGGGTATGTCTGGTTCGGATTCATTTGCTGGAATCTTAAGGGAAGCAACCAAGCGATAAGAACTGACAGGTCGGTGAGCTAAAACAGAAAAAAATGTCAGGCTCAAATTCATTTGCATGGATTTTTAAGGCGGCTGTAATCCGCCCACTAAGAAGTGACAATGTTGAAGGTTAGTGACCACAAGACTGTCGATATGTCACCTAATGATTGTGACAACACAGTTGCAATCAAGGTGTAAGAGGTATTAAGATGACTGCTGTTGCTGGAGGAAAAACACTAATTGCTTGTATCTGTTGCTTACTTGCCTGCAATTACTCTCATGATCAATTTACTTATTCGCTTGCTTCCAACTGCCAAGCGGGTGCAAGCAAGAGCGACACTGCTACGGATATGAGTCGCAAGTTGGAACAGTAATCGGGCGTTAGTTCGTTGCGGCGAGATCTTGTAACGGAATCACCTGTGTTACCGAATTTATAAAGTGATACATAGTGTTAATCAGATATTTGTAACTCCTCTGTACTTTGACACTTCGTAAGTATAAGGCGTTTGGCTACCTAAAGAGAGTGACACTGTCATGAGGTAATAATGACGAATATTCTAGTCCTGTGATGCAGGTTTTAGCTGATAAGAACAGATCTTTTTCCGGATGAGAGAATACTCGGAAGAAATATAGCCTATGCCATACTGTTGTACAGGACTTTCACACTGAGAATCAACAAATAACGATACTTAATTGACGTGAAAATTCGTGTATGCTCAGATTTCTTCTGTCTTCGAAAAGAATGCGCATAGAAGGGAGAAATCTACATTTCACGTGAGAAATTAAAGTTGTATAGGCAATAACCTCTCGAATTTGTCAATATTGATTTTTTTGAACGCTGGAGCCTGCTTATGTCTCACTGTGCTATGAGTTAACGACGCCGGTCTGCGGTCAGTGGCAGGAGTGGTAGGGAGGACTCGACCAACCAAAAGGCGCGGCTTAGCCTGTCACGACCAGGTAGGTACAAAATTCAAGTGCAAAATACACTCTGTAGACGCTGGACTAGACTGCATGTGACTTGCCAATATTTTCATCGTGAGATACCGTGTTCAATTAAGTTTATAAGCACTAACTCGTGAAAAATATCGTACAATAGATTTTCCACATTTGTTAGCTAGGATGCGACTCGTAAAAAGGTGTTTCCTTCCCCAATGATGATGTTACATGACTTCTGTATATAGGAACATGTATCCATCCTTACACTCCTCCCAGCACCTATTCACTTTTAGATCGGCAGGAGACTACTCCATATTAGTGATATTTTGCTGTCCTATTATCCATCCTTCTCACGTAAAGCTGTTGACTAGATTCGCTGGAGCCACTCTCTGAAGCTACACTAATAGCGAAAATATCAACCTGTTACTGAAGACACCGGCTAGAGCTACTCTCTAGCGCTCAATGACATGCACACCTTCGCTTCTCCCATGAATTTCCCGCCAATAGGGGGAGGGGGGCTGGACAGCGTAAATATTCTGAGCCGGTCATCTTGCGTTGTGACAGACTGCGCCAATATTCCAAAGCCGATACAATAATCATGTACCTACATACTTCCACACCAGCGATATGCATATTGAATTTTTATGAACAGTGAGATTCCTAGTGTTACTCTTGTTCTTGCTATTGGTGTCCTCTGCAATGTAGTTAGTTTCTTAATTTAGCAGGAAACTTTGAATTTTCGACGTGATGCACAGAGAGGTAATAACTGATAAGTTTAATCAGTCAAAAAAATTTTATTCGTAAGGGTCCTCGTAACACTTTTCCTGAGACGTCCAACTGAGGAACAAGGTGTTTCTGAGCCACTGATCCCCCCCGAATGAGTGTGTCTGCACGTTCAAACTTTGCAGGAGTTACAGCAGTGTGCGGCCGTTTAGGTCTGCACGACATTGTTGCGATAAGTCGCATCGCCCTGTTTTTGTTCACTGCAACGTCGTCGCAGACATTCTGCAAGGGCCTATGAGTATCTCGGATACTCTGTTATCTCTGCTTGGAACGCACCTCCGTTGCAAACGCCATTTTGAGGGTTACATATAGCGCCGCCATCTATAGGTACTTCTTCAGACTAAAGGGGGAATACTCCGCGATGTCCCACAACTAATACCTTTTTTAAAAAAAATCACTATTGGCCGAGAACAAAATTGTTGCATTACTTATTGAACGCCCCCTGGTAAGAATAGAATAACTTGGTTTATAAATCTACCTACCACAGAGTCAAAATAGTTACTGAAGTGCTTCCATGACTTACAGGAGCGTCTAGCAGAAATGGATCATTAAGTGGTGATCTGAAGTTATTCTTCGATGACAGTATATTATGAGGAATGTAACGCAAGATACTCAGAAACAATGGTTGCCGAGATATGTTCATGAAATGTAGTTGTCCTTAGAGCTGCGAATAACTATGGGTCTTCTGAAATGTAAACAGGAGTCTACAGGTATGTACAAAAGTGGCATTTTTCTTGGTTTACTGTCTCGAACTCCGTTTCAGCTGTAATCTACGTCCATCAGATTTGATGAAATCACTACCTAAGAAGAAAGAATGATAAATTAGCTGCTATCAGAGATGTCTTCACATCGAGAACCACTGCAAGTCTGATTACAATGCTGATTCACATCTTAAATTAGATGGACTTGTTTCTTTTCAAGTGTGTTGTCATTTCGTTGTTTATATAAAGTCAAAGCTGGAAAAAGAAGGAATGCACCAGAAAAAATTAAGGACAAAGAGTGGTGCTGAATCTATCTCTTGGAGGATCTTATGGAATACCACTGCTAAATTTGTGAAGTCTCTTCCACATGCAACTGAACTTTACACGAGAAATGTGAACACTGAGAAATAAATACCTAAAGCTTTGTTGCCTAACTCTGTAAAGTAAGTAATGTCGTCTGTCTGTTTCTTCACTGTAAGTTATCTTTGTGTCTTACGTCTCTAAGAAGAATAGTGCTGTGATTTTGCTAAATACCGAGCATCACGACACGAATGTAGGTGATACTGAAAAATACACACCAAAGGTGTTGAAAAATGCCAGTGCTGAGTGGAATGGGGTGTGATCTGCAACTAGTGCACGGTCATGCTGCCTTTCACGAACTCCACGTGAATGTTCCCAAGAGTATAATGGAGCCGCCACCAGCTTTTCCTCGTCCCGCTGTACATGTTTCAAGGAACTCTTCCCCTAGAAGACGACGGTTTCGTGCCCTCCCATCAGCATGATGAAGGTACTGGGATTCACCAGACCATGCAACTATCTCTCCTATCGCAACCGCCGCCATAGTCCAATGCGGATTGTCACGTGCCAATTTCAGTCGTTGTTGCCGCTGTCATGGTGTTAACATTGGCACATGCATGGGTCGTCGGCTACGGCGGTCCATAGTGATGAGTGTTCGGTGCATTGTGTATTCCGACACACTTTTACTCTGCCCAGCATTAAAGTTTAATGTTAGTTCCGTCGCAGTTCGCCACCTGTCCTGTTTTACCAGTCTGCTCGGCCTACATCTGTAATGAGGGGTGGCAGCCCAACCTTGCAACGTCTGGTCACCCGAAAAATCGTGCAATTTCCGAAATGCTGGTGCCGAGCCTTTGGTCCATCACAGTCTGTCGTAGGTCAAACTCAGATAGAACGCGCGCCTTCCTCATTCTTCAGGCCAGGCGATGCTGCTAAAGCCTTGATGTGTTTATATCAATAGTAGGTCAGTGGTAATTATGAACTGGCTGATCAGTACGACTATATTCCATCAAGTTCTATGCATGGGAGAAGTTTCCTGCTGAAACGTAGAAAGGGATTAATCATATAGGAATTCAAACGACGACCTCAACGACCCGTAAGACTTACGACGAAGATAACTACGATGAAAAATCCTGTTCCAGAATCAGGAGCTCGGGGAAGAGAAGATTGTGAACCACCTGTTGAAGTCCAGCTTTCAAAATGAAGCTGATGTCAGCTGTGTCCAAGAAAATGTGACCGAAAGTTTAGTGTATTATGTGAGATGTGTAAAAATGTATATGCACAAATCATTTTAAGAAAATTGCGAAAACTGTGTTCCATGCAGTGACAACATGGAGACTAAGGCTTTGAAATTTGCTAGCTTCTTTTTATTAAACTTTGTTCTCAATTTTGTTTTGTTTCATCAGGAAAAATTAACTAGTATAGCATTTTCTAAAATGTAATTAAATTTTTGTATGTACCAGTGACAGGAAAAATATGAACGTGGTTGTTATCTGTAGCTGTACGCCGGCCGGGGTGGCCGAGCGGTTCGAGGCGCTAGTCTGGAACCGTGCGACCGCAGGTTCAAATCCTGTCTCGGGCATGGATGCGTATGATGTCCTTAGGTTAGTTAGGTTTAAGTAGTTGTAAGTTCTAGGGGACTGATGACCTCCAACGTTGAGGCCCATAGTGCTCAGTGCCATTTGAACCTTTTTTTTTTTTTTTAGCTTTACATTACGTCAACATTTTGTGCGCAGTGTTCTCGAAGTTTGTGCCACTACGGTCCTGAGGCAGGTAGTCTATACCAGCAACCCTGCACCATGTTTGACCCACCTTTGATTTATACCTTCACCCTGACTGTTACATGTTCAAATTTTGTAATAACCATACTAGATACTATAGACTTCTTTACAGCAATAAACACGCTGTCACTATGATTTGAATGTAAGACTTCGTTTGAATTCACTTCCGGTTAAAGTAAGTTTCTGGACCTCGCACAGCGTGGAAAGTATCACCGTTAACACTGAATTCTAGAACCTTATTACAGATGCTCCTGCAATTCTACGGCTATGTGATCTATTCCTTTTTCCAATTACGGTATCCAATTCACGACTGAGCCCATGGATAACATACCAGGCTGTTCACCCGAGATTTATTTAGTCATAAAATACGCCTGGAGAAATTGAAGAATCACAACGTAAAAAAACTAACCACTTACGAAAACCACATGTACTTCGTTACTGAGTAGTCACTTCACGTGTGTGAAGTGCATGCTTGATTAGATGTGAGGGCTCTACAATTACGTCATAGTAAAGATCAAGAATTTCGCATCTAAGATGGTTGCAGAATCGTCTGAGCCTGTGATTTAAGGCCGCATCCCAGATGACTGTGATCGATTTGGGGTATTAAAGCAAGCCGTTCTCCACCTGAATGATGGTTTGACCACCACAGTGGTTTAGTAGACAACATCCTCCAGACGACGGAACGCCCTGACCTTCCTCCAACTTTGGAACTGCCTTTCCCTGCCATTTACGAGGATAACTCATAGTTCAACACAGACTCCAAATAATAGAGAAACTTGACTTTTTACATTTACAATATATTTCCAGAAAACACCTTAAGGATAACTAGGGTTCGAACCCTAAATATTTCCATTTGTTGTTGGATACCCACCCAATTGTTTCCATCTCACATTTGGGACTAGCTGGCTTCAAAGCCAAACAACTGGCCCCATTCATTCATAACATCAGCTACATGGTTGGTGGCGACTGCAGTTTTGTTTCGTCCTGGGAGGAGGCCATCTTGGCATGTGTACTCTTCCCTGGCGATGCCAGAGGAGAACTAGTTAACTCTGGCTGCACTGGTGGGGTATTTAGCATCAGTGCTGTAGTTCTGGTGGCCGCGAGAACTGATGTCTCCTTCCCTGACTGAAAAACGGACATCGATATGCAACTAGGCTCCAGAGTTGCTTTTTGAGACCTTCTCTTCATGCTAGGTGTGGATTTTGACACAATGTTTGCGACGTCTATCAGATCTGCTATTTCACTGCTGTTTGCCTTGTCACACAGCAAGTAGTCAGACAACGGCATCAAGCAGGTGGGAACAGAGTAAAGCTGCAAGGGCTACTCCAGCAGATAACGAAGTTTTGTGCACCGACCAGACCACATGATAGCCACAAGAGGCCGCCGCCCGCCCGCGGACCTACTTCGCTCGATGGGGGTCATGTACCCACAAATAAGACCCGGCTGTATCCTGGCGCCTTTCACAATATTTAGGTTGGCACCTGGGGTGTGCAAAGCACTTCATTTCTAAAGAGTTCTGTGCCAGGCGTTTACCACAGCAGCGTTTTCATCAGTCAGACTAGCTAAGGACGCCATATTCCGACTAGGAACATCCTCTGCATGGAACAGCCCATCGTCATCACCTGGCTTTGCCAATACGTGACCTCTATACACTGGGAACATGGGCAGACTTTGGTACTGGCCACCTCAGTGCTTTGTGTTATTAAGTTTTTCCATTGCGAAGTAAATTCAGCAATTAACTTTGATATTTCTTGGAGCCATCACCCCAACATACATATTTATAGTGCCATTCAAGTGCAACTCTGATTTAACCACGTACCATAAATATAAAACTAACTTCAAGGAGGAGGCTTCAGCTCACGTGTTCACTAATAAACTTGTTGTGCATTGTTTACCTAGCCTGTGTTCTTATTACACCTCCAGCGCTGAGGATTTTTTTTTTCTTAATTCAGTTTTTCATGTGTATATGCCACATCCCAAGTAGCCTGTGTTTTCATTCACATAACTTCAAAGCTCTGAGTGAACTAGCATGGATGTGCGAACAGACATTATTGCCCAAGTGTTACCGCTTCTCCAGAATATGCAATACACTTAAGTACTGCTGCTGGAGCATGTTGCTGCCATCAACGACGCCAGTGGAGATCTTCAGCCACCTGTCATGCATCAATACACTAGTAAAAGAATTATGAATGGCACCCTGCCATTCCACCCATCTGGCGAAAAGGTCGAGTTGGGGCAGACTACAGACGTGGTTTGAATGTTTCCTGTTGCATGGTATCACATGTGATGTTTACCAAAGTGCTTCCTTTTTGGCCTATGGAGGCCCCAAAGCCTACCATTTACTGCAGCAGCTGAACCCACAGGTCAAGTCTCACGTCCTTCCGTATGAACGACTGAAATCATGCTTACTGGACTATTTTGACTCAGTGCATATCGTAGCTGCCTGTCAAGTTAAGCTCAGTGGACAATCGTCTAGGGAATGGATAGTAAAGTTATAGGGTCTGTATAGATACTGGCGTTTTCAGTGTGCAAAGCCTCAGTTCAGACAATCATATGCTTTGTAATTAATTCGGGACACGATCCCCATCCACTCGCCTGATAAAGGATTCCGCAATTATCTTAAGCTGAAGGACCCTTAATTGGATATATATATTGTCATTAGGGCTGATGAACAAATTATTAGATCCCAGCAGCGTTGCGGGACTCATCTCAGATGTTTGCCACCCACCCGACTTGTTTGACCCAGCTTCCAGACTGTCCCAAGTCGCCCCTCAGAGGCCAGCAGCAAGCAGAAGATGCCCTGTACAGCTGCCCTTCTGCAGTAACTGTTCCGTGGGTAATCAGCATCAACAATGCTATCACCATGGAAAATCCTTTGCCTGTGGAAGAACTGGTACAAGGTAGAAGTTTGTCAGTCATCTCTCAGAATGACCATGGACTTCACTTGCTTTGACCCTCTGGATTCCGGATCAGATGAGGTAGTAAGTATTTTCTCTCCTGATGTATTGCTTGTCCAGACGGTTCTATCTCCAATAGGCTCTTAACGCACACAGCGGCTGTTAGTGATACTGCACTGGTTTTTCAGATCAACACAGGTTTAACAACTACCATTGTCGGCAGGGGAAACAGTTCATCTACATGACCACTCTGCAATTCACATTAAGTGCTTGGCAGAGGGTTCATCGAACCACAATCATACTATCTCTCTGCTATTTCACTCCCTAACAGCGCGCGGGAAAAACGAACACCTTAACCTTTCTGTTCGAGCTCTGATCTCTTATTTTATTTTGATGATCATTCCTACCTATATAGGTTGGGATCAACAAAATATTTTCGCATTCGGAAGAGAAAGTTGGTGACTGAAATTTCGTAAAAAGGTCTCGCCACGACGAAAAACGTCTTTGCTGTAATGACTTCCATCCCAATTCCCGTATCATATCTGCCACACTCTCTCCCCTATTTCGTGATAATACAAAACGAGCTGCCCTTTTTTGCACCCTTTCGATGTTCTCCGTCAATCCCACCTGGTAAGGATCCCACACCGCGCAGCAATATTCTAACAGAGGACGAACGAGTGTAGTGTAAGCTGTCTCTTTAGTGGACTTGTTGCATCTTCTAAGTGTCCTGCCAATGAAACGCAACCTTCAGCTCGCCTTCCCCACAATATTATCTATGTGGTCTTTCCAACTGAAGTTGTTCGCAATTTTAACACCCAGGTACTCAGTTGAATTGACAGCCTTGAGAATTGTACTATTTATCGAGTAATCGAATTCCAACGGATTTCTTTTGGAACTCATGTGAATCACCTCACACTTTTCGTTATTTAGCGTCAACTGCCACCTGACACACCATACAGCAATCTTTTTCTAAATCGCTTTGCAACTGATACTGGTCTTCGGATGACCTTACTAGACGGTAAATTACAGCATCATCTGCGAACAACCTAAGAGAACTGCTCAGATTGTCACCCAGGTCATTTATATAGATCAGGAACAGCAGAGGTCCCAGGACGCTTCCCTGGGGAACACCTGGTATCACTTCAGTTTTACTCGATGATTTGCTGTCTATTACTACGAACTGCGATATTCCTGACAGGAAATCACGAATCCAGTCGCACAACTGAGACGACACCCCCATAGGCCCGCAGCTTGATTAAAAGTCGTTTGTGAGGAACGGTGTCAAAAGCTTTCCGGAAATCTAGAAATACGGAATCAACTTGAGATCCCCTGTCGATAGCGGCCATTACTTCGTGCGAATAAGGAGCTAGCAGCGTTGCACAAGAGCGATGTTTTCTGAAGCCATGCTGATTACGTGTCAATAGATCGTTCCCTTCGAGATGATTCATAATGTTTGAATACAGTATATGCTCCAAAACCCTACCTGAAATGTCCCCTGCTCTGTGTGTTCTCCAAACAACTCAAGTGCTATAGCAACAACACAATCCTGGTCAACAGCCAGTTTAATACATGAGGCCAGTACCAGGCAGCCTCATTTACAGCCGATGTGACAGGCTATGAACATTTTGGGTTATATCTTTTTAACGCCCTGTGGTCGGAAGTCCACAATTCTACAAACAGTATCCAGCCGTTCGTGGCCAGCTAATATATGCAGGATCTTTGTGCTAAATATGAATCGGTTTTTTCACGTCCCTCTACCAGCGTCACAAGATTGGAAGCACAAGCCGTGCTCCTCCCATCTGCCACCCCCGCCCCCCCCCCCCCCCTCTTTAAAGCACACATTATTGTTTTTGCGCTCTGGGATGAGCTTCAGAGCGAGCTCCAACGCCTGCAAGATGAGGGCATTTTTGACTCAAGTCAACACTTGGTGGGCCAGTCAGATAATCGTCTTGGACAATTAAGATGGATCGCAAGGGTTTGTTGAGACTTCAAAACAATATTGAAGTCCAGTCCGTCACTAATATCAACACTACACCTAAGTCAGAAGATAATGACAGTGGACTGGTGGGAAGACCTTCCCAAAAATTGACATTCGGGATGCGTATCACCAACTCCCTCTAGAAGAGGCGTCAAGAAACTTCTTTGACATTAACACTCCATATGAATTTTTATGGTATTATCAGCTCCTCTTTGGCATTGCCAGCGCACTGGCTGTTAGAGCATTCCAAGCGAGTGACTAATCCACATGGTGCTCACGTGGCCACAGAGCCCTAATACACTGCGCATAGGTTGGCGGATGTCGTCGAAGATTACTAATACCTAATGGCAGCCGAGTGAGCACTCTGACAAGGCCACACAAGTGGTACAGTTGCGTGAGTACTTGTTCATGGCTACATCGATGTCACGTGTTTGGAATCGCTTGCACATAGGCTACGAATTTGCAGTGTGTAATGCACTTTGCTTAGCACTAGTCTTAGGTGAAATTTATTCGAATACAGATGAAAACTTATTTGCTATTCGTGAATAACAACATTCAGCTGTGAATAAAAAAACTGTAACGAATAATAGATTAATTTATAGAGTGACATTCATTACTTCAATTCTTTGTCATTTATTAAACGATTTTACTCTAAGGTGCTTTTAAATTAGTTTTTAGAACAACTTTTTGTCGAGCGTATCAGAAACTTTATTTTTCCGAAGATTTGCATTTTGACGCAAAAAGGAAATCTGTGTATTTATCTGCAGAATTATTATTCATTTCATGATAACGACATATGACCTGCACCTCCTCAGTGTTTGCTGAAGAAAATTATAAATCATTGTGCTGTAGCTTTTGGCAAGTGATTCCATATTAACTTCACTTCGCCGTTCTAATTCGCAATAAAACCTTTGTGTGTCACAACATTCAAAACTCGTGACCTGATTTCTTCGACGTTCATTTGGCTATTATGTGTGTTTTCTGTTTTAAGCCTCCATGGATCATGTACTGCAGTACTGGTGAACTATTTGTTTTCAAATCGTGGGTAAGACACTGCTGTAGTAATCTCAGATAGTGGAGAAAGGCGAAGAACGTTTCTAAATTTTCTCGATGAAAGAGTTGCCAGTGTTCTGCAATATTATGAACTCTTATGTACTCTATGTTAGAGTCTCTTCTGAAATTTTTTAAGCTCAAAGCTATATGGAACTGGATAGATGGGTGTCTGATCGAAAACTATTACATTTTCTGATGAAAACCTTACTCAGAGTTAACTATGAAACGTTTTCAGTTGACTTTGTTGAATGCTGTTGAAGTCCAAACGTTTTAGCTCTTTATATCTAAAATCTGTTGATGTTCCTGTGAATTTGTATGGACCAAGGTCATTCTATACAACCGGAAGAAAATAATTGGATCCTTTTACCGACCTCCCAACTCAAATGATACAACTGCTGAACGGTTCAAAGACGACTTTGAAATTAGTCTAAACACGCGCCCAACTCATACCATTAGTTGGTGGCGACTTCAATTTACCCTCTGTTTTGGCGAAAATACACGTTCAAGATCAGGAAGTACGCATAAGACTTCGTCAGAAATTGTGCTGAAAGCATTCGCTGAAAATTATTTGGAACAGTTAATTCTTGAGCCTAATCTGATAGTAAACGGTTGTGAAAACACAATTGATATCTTAACAACAAATATTGCTGATCTAATAAACAGCATCAAAACGAATACAGGGATTTGTGAACACAGGGTTGTCGCAGTGGAACTGAATATTGTAACCCTAAATCATTTAAAAATTAACGAAAAATACACCTAATCAAAAAAGCAGATCATTCCTGTGACGCACTCCTGAGAGACGATGTACCGTTAAGTGTAAATCAGGTGCGACTTGTATTCAGAGAAATAGTATCGACAGCAATTGAGATATTTATACCAAATAAATTTACAAACGACGGAGCTGACACCCCCTCCCTTGGTACACATAAGAGGTCAGAACAACGTTGCAGAAACAATGAAGAACGCATGCCAAATTTAAAAGAACGCAAAATCTCCAAGGTTGGCGATCTTTTACAGAAGCTCGAAATTTACCGCGGACTTCAAGGCGAGGTGCTTATAATAGTTTCCACAACGAAACTCTTTCTCGAAACTTGCCAGAAAATTCAGAGATTTTGGTCTCACGTGAAGAATGCTAGCGGCAAGACGCAATCAAAGCCTTCTCTAAGCTATAGCGAGAGAAATACTGTCGATGACAGTGCTGCTAAATACAGCCTTCCGAAATTCCTTCACCAAAGAAGACTAAGTAAATAATCAAGAACTGCCAACATGGGTAAAAATCACGTAACAAAAGCAAGTCTTCCGGTCCAGACTCTACCAATTACGTTCCTTTCAGAGTAGGCTGGTGCAATAGCTCCGTACTAAAAAAAAGTCATACAACCACTAGCTCGACGAAAGATCCGTACCCAGACTGGAAAGTTGCACACGTCACACCGAAACTAGGAGTAATCCACCAAATTTCAGGCTGCAACGGGACATCATCCTCCAACATTACTTGTCGATACCAATGTTTTTTTTTTCGCATACTTTCATACACAATGTTATATTTCAAGCTAAAATTTATGAAAACTAATTACTTTGTAAAATATTTTAGTTTAGATGGCTCTGAGCACTATGGGACTCAACTGCTGTGGTCATCAGTCCCCGCGGCCGGCTTAGTTTAGATGTTATAATCGATAAGTACTAGTTCTGAATGTACAGTTATAAATTTTTTTTAAAAACGTTTGAAATTACGAATTATTGGCACACTTGAAATTGTTATTAATTACGCAATCATGTACTGTTTAGTATGTTTAATTTACGAAATAATAATCGAAAGTAAAGCTAGTAGAAATTCATTTGTAAAAAAAAAAAAATGTAAACCCTTTGGAATATTGTTATTTCCCCTGAGTGCGAGTCGTAAGCATGCCTCTGATGTGATCGGGCGTATTTTTGTGCGAACAATGTAATTTAGACTTTGTTAATATGACAAATCAAGACTGTATGATATAATGAAACATGAGAGTGTATTTATATAAAAAAAAGAAGCTGTAACAACACTCTTCAGATTCATTTATTTCAAACCAATAGTAAGGACCTAATGCAAAATTTTCAGAAACCCAAAGAATCAGACCCCTAGACAAGAATAACTGGAACCATCTCAACATGACAAGCTAAGTAAACGAGAAAGTTTATTTTAATCTTCGCCTCTCTCAAATCTTCATAAAAGACATTGTGTAACGTGGACTACGGAAGGAAGTAGCAAGAAGGGGCAGATTACAACGCCCATATCATGAACGTCGATATGCTGCAGGATTTTTGAACATATATTATGTTCCAACATGAATTATCGATTGGTTGGTGTTGAAGGGACCAAACCGCAAGGTCATCAGTCCCTTGTTTCAAATGTGGTCCATTCCGATAGTGAAAAGTAAGACCGATAAATGGGGAAAAGGCTAAAAAATGTAAAAGGGCAGTCATGTTCTCAATGGTAAAAACAAAATGAGAAGGCAGCAAGGCAGAACCCATCGCTATGATAGAGGCAGGAAATCTCCCACCTCTGAAGCAGCAGAGGTAAGACCAACTGCGACTTAAAAGGTCAACCACTAGATTGTAGAAGTGCATGTGGGAAAAGGAGACTAACCAATCCTTAAAAAAGATAAAAACACAGTAAAAGGGGAAGCAAAGAGGATCTCTGTCAGGGAGGGGAGTCGGGAATCTCCAAACACGGCTTACAGTGGGAGATACCCCAACACTCGAAGAATTTTAAAACCTTAAAACTGAGAATAAAAGCCACTTTCCCGGAGGAAACCGAGAACGGGATCGACCATTAGGGAATCATCAGCCAACATCAAAGGTAAAGGTAAAGTGTGGAGGAGCCTGTACTTAGCATGCAGAACCAAAAGAAGGGGGGGCATTCAACCAAAATGTGGGCTACTGACTGGAAGGCTCCACAACCACAAAGTGAGGGTGGCTCACCACGCAAAAGAAAACCATGGGTCAGCCTGGTATGGCCAATGCGGAGACGACACAGTGTGGTCGAGTCCTTTCGGGAGAGGCGAAAGGAAGAACACCACAGGCCTGGTGTCACCTTAATCGCACGTAGTTTATTAAACAGGGAAGTAGCCTCCGAAGAGTTGTCCCATGACTGTGCGAAGTGGGATTTGATGCGAAGCCGTAAATCCGCTGCAGGAGGGGTTACAGAAAATGGGAGGTAAGTGACTGCTCCCCCAGCCAAACGATCAGCGAGCTCATTACCTGGGATTCCCACATGGCCAGGGACCCAAAGGAAGTAAACGGAACAAGCAGCATGGTGAATATCAGCGAGAGACCAAGGGATGGCGCGAAAAACACTGGTCAATAGTCAGAAGGCCACTCATTGAGTCCGTACGTAACAAAACGTGGTTGTGTTGCGACTGTTTAATAAAGGCAAGGGCCTGGGAAATCGCCATCAGTTCAGCAGTAAACACCTCACATGTAGGTGGCAGCAGATGATTTTCCGTTCTAACACATGACGAAGGCATATCCCACATGATCAGCAGATTTAGAGCCATCAGTGTAAAAAACAACAGCATCCCGAAACTCAAAATTCGGCGGAAAAAGGAATGGAACACCACCGGGTGTATGGAATCTTTCGGATCACGGCGGAGATCCATCCGAATTCGAGGCCGAGGAACTAACCGGGGGGGTGGGGGGGAGGACGGGGGAGGGAGCGAGGAAGACAGGACAAAGAAGAAAGAAGGAAGCTGAAAATCATGGCAAAGAGACGCAAGGTGGAGCCCAACCGGTAAACCCGCCCGAGGGCGCGAATCAGGTGGGCGAAGTCCATAGTCTTGGAACAGGAGAGAATAGGAAGGATGAGTGGGAGAGAAACGTACAGCGAGTGCACAAGACACCAGAAGCTGGGACCGACGAACAGAAAGGGGGATCCCAGCTTTAACCAGGAGACTATCAACAGGGCTAATAGGGAAGGCACCAGTGGCCAAATGGATACCACGGTGTTGGACTGGATCCAGCACGTGCAGTGTGGAAGGAGCAGCTGAACCATGAACTTGACAACCATAGTCTAAGCGAGACAGAACTAGAGCACGATAAAGACGGAGGAGGGAGCAGTTCGCACCCCCAAGAGGAATGGACAAGGAAGCGAAAGACATGGAGTTTATGGGAACATCCTATCTTCAGAAGTCTGAAATGGGGCAGCCAAGTGAGCTGCTTGTCGAAAAAAAGACCTAGGAAACGAAACTGTGGGAGAGCACAGGCAATCGTTGTGCATCGAAATAGAGCTCTGGATCAGGGTGGCTCGCACGACAGGAGTGGACCACCCAAGATTTTAAAGGAGAGATTTGAAACCCATGTGAAGGGTCCACGCAGAAGCACGCCGTATAGCTCCCTGGAGCTGCCGTTCTGCAGAGGCCATTGAAGAAGGACTAACCCAAATGCAGAGATCATCCACATACAGGGCAGGGACGACCAAAGAACCGACAGAGGCCACAAGTCCATATAGCAGTGAAGAAAAGGACAATCAAGACAGAACCCTGTGGGCTCCTGGGTCCGTGGAGAACTAAAAACAGTACCAACCCGAACCCTGAATGACCGATGGAACAGGAACTGGAGGATAAAAATCGGGAGTGGGCCCCGAAGACCCCACTGATGAAGTGTAAGTAAGATGTGATGGCGCCAGGCCGTGTCATAGACCTTGCGTAGGTCAAAAAATACTGCAACCAAATGGCGGTGCTGGGAAAAAGCCTGCGGAACTGCGGATTCCAAGCGAAGTAAATGATCGATCGGAGACCGTTCCTCTCGGAAGCCACACTGGTAAGGGGACAATAGATCTCGAGATTCGAGGACCCACTTGAGATGACGGGCTACCATCCGTTCAAGTAACTTGCAAACAACATTTGTCAGACTAATTGGCCGACAGCTGTCAACAAATAGGGGGTTCTTACCAGGCTTAAGGACAGGAACCGCGATGCTATCCCTACACTGAGAAGGGAAGTCACCCTGGAGCCAGATACGTTAAACACCTGGAGAAGATGTTGCCACTGTGGAGCTCTGAGATGTTGAAGCAGTTGGTTATGAATGGAGTCTGGGCCAGGGGCTGTATCATGAGAAGAAGAAAGTACGGAAAGAAATTCCCATTCAGTAAAAGATTCGTTGTAAGATTCTGACTGAGAAGGGGTAAAGTATAAGGCGGAAGCTTCGGCCCGCTGTTTCTGGCGGAGGAAAGCAGCCGGATAGGAGGCTGATGCCATTGCAAAATGGGTCGCAAGATGTTCGGCAAGAACTAACAGGTCCGTACAAAGGCCATCTGTGGAAATGAAGGCCTGGGAGGGTGGACTGCCGATGGCAATCTTGGAGAGAGCGATGTGTAGCCCATACCCGTGACATAGGGACAGTAGAACCGAGGGAAGAAACAAATCGTTCCTAACATATCCGTTTGCTCTGTTTGATTAAGTAACGGGCTTTTGCGCGAAGGTGTTTGAAGGTAATAAGGCTGGCAACGGATGGGTGCCTCTTAAGGTGTTGCAAAGCTCGAAGGCGATCACGGATGGCAATGGCAATGGCCGTACTCCTCCACGGGACTTACCGGCAACGAAATGGTCCAGATGAGCGCGCGACAGCTAGGCTAGCAGCGCGAACAATCGCGTCAGACACGTCACGTACGACGTCATCAATGCAACCCGACAAAGAGGGAGAAAACATGACTTGTGCAGTGTATAGAGGCCAATCGGCGCGTTGGATCATTGTAAAGACCAACGAGGTAACCTGTCCATCGGGGAGAGGGAGAATCAATGGAAAATAGTGACTATCACAAAGGTCGTCGTGTGGCGACCAGTGTAATGAAGGGACGAGAGAGTGAGGGGAGAGGGAGAAGAAAGAGGGCGATCAACGGCAGAAAAGGTACCATGGACGGCACTGCAATGAGTAGGGGAGCCATCACTAAGAAGGCACAAGCCGTGGTCTGTAATAAACTGATCTAAGAGAAAACCTCGTCTAGATGGAAATGCACTGCCCCACAAGGAATGATGAGCATTAAAATCCCAAAGGAGGAGGAAGGGAGGAGGAAGTTGCTGAAGAAGGGCAGTTAAGGCAGCAGGTGTAAGAGTCCTGTCAGGAGGGAGATAAAGATTGCAAACTGTAACCGCATAGTCCTAGTGGACCCTAACAGCAACTGCTTCCAATGTAGTTTGAAGAGGAATCCACGTGCTAGCAATGTCTGTACGGACCAACGTACAAACGCCACCAGAAGCCCGCAGGGGTCCGACCCGATTTCGACAGAGAACACGGAACCCACCAAGGGTCGGTGAGTGAGCATTAGTAAAATGAGATTCCTGTAGAACCACACAATCTGCAGAGTAAGACGAAATAAGGGATTTCAATTCTGGAAGGTGACGGTAGTATCCATTACAATTCCATTGGATAACCACAGAATGATGATTTAAATGGGGGGCTGAACAGACTAAAGCCAGTCATGCCGCCGGGTCACCACCCGTCACCGACAAGGAGGGGGGGCGACATCCATGAACGACAGGTCAGAATCTGGTTGTAAAGCAGGGGATGGGACCTCTGATGACACCAGAGGCTCTTTGTCCCGGGACCCGTGTTTCTTCTTTTCTGGTTGAGATCGAGGAGGGCTGTGTGGCATAAAGGAGCCAGCTGCAGCAAGATCGAGAACAAAGAGATCTGGGGGCCGACAGACCGCGGTCGTCGCGTGGCAGCAGACCTTTGGCTGGGAAGGGGCATTCTGGGAGGGGCGCCCTTGCCCGGCAGAAGTCGAAGGAGTGGGACACTTCTCCAGCTGGGGAGGGGGGAACAGCACCCAGAGGAGAAGATGTGGGAGTCGCAGGGGAGGGGTGGGGGAAGGGGATGAAGATGTAACTAAAGCATAACTAGATGTCATGGACACAGGGTGAAGACGTTTATACTTCTTACAAGCCTCTGTGTAGGTTAAACGATCAAGGGACTTACACTCCTGTACCTTCTTTTCCTTCTTATACACTGGGCAATCTGGTGGGCGTGGAGAATGATTGCCATGACAATTAACACACACAGGAGAGGGAACACAGGGACTCCCCTCATGGAGCCACCACAGAGGGGGGGCCTGCGAACAGCGAGAAAACATGTCCAAAACGCAAGCACTTAAAACACCTAATAGGAAGTGGGATGTACGGCTTCACATCACATCGATAAACTATAATCTTTACATTCTCAGGGAGGGTATCCCCTTCAAAGGCCAGGATAAAGGCACCAGTATCAATGCGATTGTCCTTGGGACCCTTCTGAACATGCCGAACAAAGTGAACATCCCGCCGTCCGAGATTGTCCCAAAGTTCCTCATCAGTTTGAAGGATGAGGTCCCTGTGAAAAATCACATCTTCAACCATATTTACAGACTGGGGAGGGGGGGGGGGGGAGGGTAATGGACACAGGAGTTCTGCCAAGATGGGTACAGGCACGAAGGGCCACAGACTGCACAGCTGAAGCAGTTTTGATCAGCAACGAACCTGACCCCATCTTGCTCAAGGAGTCCACTTCGCCAAACTTGTCTTAAATGTGTTCCAGAAAGAATAAGGGTTTGGTATTGGTGAAAGTATCCCTATCCGTCCTGGTGCAAACCAAATAGCGGGGGAAAGGCCTTGCCCCTAGCTGACGGGCCTGACCCTCTTCCCAGGGGATAGCCATGGAAGAGGCGGCCTAACGGGCAGGAGAATCTGCACTAGAAGAATCAGTTCCACGCAGAGAGACGGCCGCAGAAGAACGGCCGGAGTTCTGGACCCGTATGCGTTTCATTTGCGTAACGTCTGCCCTGATACCACCAACTCCGATCAGGGACTCTCCTCACGGGCGCCAACCAGCCAGAGCAAGGGCCGTCTGGCACTGCGACCATTGCCGAGAGTTCCGATGCTCCCGGATGACGAGCAACCACTCCAAGGCTCTGCATGAGGTCACAGCTCAGGTATCAGAAGTGTGATCCGTGTGTGTTCAGGGGGCTCAACCAAAAGGGTACATAGCTACCCCACTACACGGGCTGGCTACTGTGCTTGCTATGCACCCTAGCATCAGACAATGACGTGAAAGAAAAGGGGGGAATGTACTAGGAGGGCACACGTCGGAGACACTAGGTAAAGTGCTCTTCCCCAAATGGCTCACATTACAGAAAAGAAATTTAGTAATGTAGGTCAAACCCCAGAGGGGGGACCAGGGAGTGCCAAAAGGAGGTGATTACGCAACAAAGCTGAACATAACCAGGAGGATAGCGGGGGCCAACACAAGCAAGGGCACCAAGAGAGTGAGAGGAGAACGCGAGGGGGAAGGAAATGCAGCCCTGGAAAGAGGGAAAGCTGCAATAGCTTGGGGCCCCATGCTCGCCACGCACCTATCTACGAAAGAGTTGTGGACCCCCTGGGGGGATGAATTATCGGAAAAAGAACGTCTATTAACACAAAGTACACACGGATTTAGAAAACATTCTTGGGAAACACAACTAGCTCTTTACGAACACAAAGTGTTGAGTGCAATCGACATGGGATTTCAATCTGATGCCGTATTTCTAGATTTCCAGAAGGTTTTTGACACAGTAACTCAAAAGCAGCTTGTAATTAAATTGCGGGCTTACGGAATATCGTCTCAGCTGTGTGACTGGATACGTTATTTCCTGTCAAAGGGGTCACAGATCAGAAGATCAAAACAAATTGCATAACCATTTAGGAAAGATCTGTAATTGGCGATTAACCCTAAATAATGGAAAGTGTGAGGTCATCCAGAAGAGTGCTAAAAGGAATCCGTTGACCTTCGGTTAACGATAAATCAATCTAGTCTGAAGGCAGTAAATTCAAAACTCAATTCATAGGAATTGAAATTATGAACAACTTAAACGGGAAAGAACACACAGTAAATGCTGTGGGGAAGGCGAACCAAAGATTGCGAGTTATCGGAAAAACACTTAGAAGATTGTTTTGTTTTAGGCCGCAGAAACAGCTGCAGTCAAAACTACAGAACACAAACACAGAGGAATTTAACAACTACACGTCAGTCCCTATCGACAGAATAGGAGGCAGCTAAAAATACGTGAAAACGGGCTGAAAACCTTACAGAAATGGAGGTCCAGAACCAAAAATTAAGTGGCCTTTGCCAATTTTTTTTTTCGGCGGATAAAAAGCAAAACGCTGTTGACAGCCCACGCGTCATTCGCTAACACGGCTGATAAATCAGACTGCAAACCCAAGCTGGAACGTAAAAAAGACATTCGAGTGGTGGACAGTTAAAACTTGGGCACAATGTGTACAAAATGGTGGGGGTAGCGCCACTTAGCACACGACGATGGCTTAGAAAGGCACCCTACTTAACATGTCATCCTGCCAGCAGGAGGGCCGTGAGGAGGTCGTCCAAGCCGCTGGAAGAGGCTGAATATGCCGAAGCTCATTCCCGTGAAGGGAGGACCACTGGCGATGCCAAAGGGACACCACCTCCTGACAGACGGCAACGCAGAGATCATGTGAGGGAATATAGGTAATCGCGGGCTGAGTTACGAGGACTGCAGCCTTGGCAGCAGCGTCAACAGCCTCGTTTTCTGGCACACCGACATGACCAGGAACCCACAGAAACATCACACTGGCTCCACCAAGAGTGAGCCAGTGACAGTTTTCTTGAGTTGCTGCACTAAGGGATGAGCCGTGAACAGCGCACATACACTTTGGAGGGCAATGAGTGAGTCTGAGGAGAGAACACAATTGAAAAGGCTGCGTCGCCGGATGTACTCCGTGGCCTGATATAAGGCGAAGAGCTCGGCTGTAAACATTGAGCAGTGTGCCGGAAGCCGATATCGAAACACACGGGTGCCAATGACGAAGGCACACCCGACCCCACGGCCAGTCCGAGAGCCATCAGTGTAGACAAAGGTACTATCGCGAAGTTCCATGTGAAGGTCGTGAAACTGGAGGCGATAGACCGAGACTGGAGTAGTGTGTCCTTAGGAAGTGAATGAAGTCCAGTGTTAAAATTGGCCACTTCAGGACGCCAAGGTGGTAAATGGTTCACACACACTGGGAAAGTTGCAGAAAGTTAAGCCGCCGTAGGAAGTGTCGAAAGCGGACTCCAGGAGGTAACAGAAGAGGGACGAGTCCTATACTGACGGTCAAAGGAATCAAAGAAGGAGGCCTAAGGGGGGTGGCCACGCATGGCAGACAAACGGCATGCATACCTGCTGAGGAAGTCACGGCAGTAGGACAGTATGTTCAGCAGCTTCAGCATACAGACTCTCAACCGGACTGGTGTAAAAGGCTCCTGTGGTCAAACGGATGCCACGGGTGGTGGATAGCGTTGTGACAGCAAAAGAGGGATGGGCGTGCAGACTCAAAGCATCCATAGTCGAGTTTCGAACGGACAAGGGACCGGTACAAACGGAGGAGGGTTGTTCCATCGACTCAGAAGATTCAACAGACATACTAAATGGACTGCCTACACTACATTTGTCCTTCCTCTTTTGGAGTGCTACTGCGTGCTGTGGGTATCCTTACCACATAGGATTAACTGAGTACACCGAAGTGTTCAAATATGAGCGGCACGTTTTGCATTATCATGAAATAGGGGAGAATGTGTCACTGACATTATACAGGATTTGAGGCGGAGATCATTAAAAAATGGCGTTTTTCGTTGCGGCAGAATCTTCTCACGGAATTTCTATCACCTACAACCGCCTCTGAACGTGAAAATATTTTGTTGACGGCAACATACACAGGGAGAAACGGTCATCATAATGAAATGCAAGATATTAGATCTCGCACCGAAAGATATAGGTCTTCGTTTTTTGTGTGTGCTCTTCGAGATTGGAATAATAGAGAATTATTTTGAAAGTGGTTCGATGAATCCTCTGACAGCCTCATATGTGATTATCAGAGCATCGATGTGGATATATATGTTAGTCGTTAGCAACTGGGTTCTTACTTCGTTCACTCGTTCTGTAGTACGACAATCATAAGCGAATTGCGTAATTACATCAATGAGACACCCATATCAGAGAGTTGTAGGCCTTGCGTTGTCACGGGAAAGTTCATGTGCGTTTGTGGGACGAATTGCGTGAGTCACAGCTATGTGCGGCCGGCCGACACGCGGGAGATCGGACAGGTTTGTGCGACCTTGTTGCGATGTTGACAGACGCCTCACCCAGTAACTCATCGGGGATTTGTTCACTGCTGTATCTCCGTAGACATTCTGCAAGTGTCTATGAATATCTGTAATGCTCTGGTTTTGCACCAAAAGGGAAAGACACTTCTCTGCTTGGATCACACCTCTTTTACAGATGCCACTTTGCAGGTTACATATAATACCTTCATCAGTTGGAACTTCATGAAGCTATAGTGGCTGAAGCAGAAATATTCCAATATTGTGAGTCACTGCAAAGTCTGCAGTTTTTCAACCTAAACTGGTCAAGAAAAATGTGTCGCATTACTTACTGAACGCCCCTTGGTAAATATATCCAAATAGAGAAGGAAGCCCTGGCTATTATCTTCTTCCTGATGAAGTTCCACAATTTTGTGTATGGCAGACATTTTACTCTATTAACTGATCATATATACGCTTTGCCACTGTTGAAGACCAACTTCAACATTCCAACCATAATGGCACATCGTCTCCAGTGATGAGCGTTATTCTTGTTGGAGTACCCCTACGACATACGCTATAAGGCCACAGGGGAACATACGAACACCAATATTTTCTCAAGGCTGTCACCTGGACAAGATCTGGAGTCCGATCTACTGCCAGACGTCTGTTTTCACATGAAAATCTAAGCAAAAGCAACAGTGACCACCTTGCCCGTGGATTCGGACGTCGTCACCCCGCCTGTCTCGGTCGCCCAATCATCCGGCATGAAATTCGAGAAGAGCACTGAGACTGGCCAGAGGACCACAAATAACTGGACCACCCAGTAATGCAAGCACACTTATCACAATTAACTACCTACTCAAAGTGTTTGCATCCATTTAGTAATTCCACAAATCCTCAGATAATGCATGTTTATGCTCCTCCACAAAGGTCATTAGCGTTTAGTCCTAATCAAATGACTGGCTCGCGAGCACATATATTGCCGGAACAGGCCGTGCAGTCTCCAGGCACCACCCGAGGTCAGTCCTCCCACAACACAGGTGCCAACGCCAGTGGATTTTGCCAGCGGCCCTTCGGGTTCGCCAGTTCCGCAGGTCCCTGGCAGGGAGAACATCTCTTCCAGGAACTGCGAGATGTGCCACATTATCTCGTCCAGGGCGGGGGGGATACGCTACAACAGGGCTGTCCGCCCTCTCCCGTGGCCTGCACCACAAAAAGCTGCAGGGTCCACTTCAGAACACGAGAAGCAGAAGTAAGCTTACCTGCAGGGCCAGCGTAATCATTACAAAAGGTAACTGGCCCCACAGACCTACCTGCCTCCACGAAGTCACACAGCCGCAAATAGACCCAGTTGTATCCTGGTGCCTTCACGGTATTTAGACCAATGTCCGGGCTGTGTGCGAGGTAGTTCGTTCCTATCGAACTCTCTGGGTCAGGCGCCGATCACAGTAGTGTTTCATCAATCAGTTGTGCTAAGGAACCAGCAGCATCTTTGACGCCATGTTCCAATCAGCACGCAGCTGTCAGTACCATCACCAGGCTTTGCTAATACCTGCCCTTTGCACTTGGGACATGTGCACACTTTGGTACTAAAATGTTCAAATGGTTCTAAGCACTACGGGACTGATCTGTCATCAGTCCCCCAGAACTTACAACTACTTAAACCTAACTAAGGACATCGCACACATCCATCTCTGAGGCAGGATTCGAGCATGCAATCACAGCAGCAGCGCAGTTCCGTACTCAAGCGCCTAGAAGCTCTCGGCCACAACGGCCGGCACACTTTGGCACTGGCCGTTTTAGTGCTGTATATTAGAAACGTTTTTATTCCAAAGTTGAATCAGCAATTAACTATGATACTTCACTGGGCAGTCAGCCCAACAATTTTAGTACCACTTAAGTCCAACTCTGATTTAACGACATACTGTCAGCGTAAAATTTACTCCGAGGAGATTTAAGTTCATATGTTTAATAATAAAGCTTTTCTGCATTGTTTCTCTGTGCTATGTTCTCCAGCAGTGCAGTACACACCAATATTGATTAGGTGGCGTCATTCAATGTTTCTTTTTTAGCCTCTTATTAAGACACGCGATCAAGTATTTTATATTCCTAGATTTTCTTGTCGCTCTTTTAAAATATATGTGCCAGCAAACGACGGGGTCGTGTTCTGGGCACTTTATACATGTTTGTTTTAAAATCTGCCTTCATGCGTTGTCTCCTTCCACATGTCCCGCAAGTAGCATCATTAGCATAGTTGGAGGACGTGTCTAAACCTCTGGCACCTAAAATATCTCCTAGGAGGAGCGAAGTAGGGTTTGACATAAAACCTATAAACCGTGACCAATTTTTTTCAGTTAAAACATTTCCATCGCAAGCTAGGATGAAAACTCTAGTGTCCACCTTATTGCCCCTAGATCCTCTCTGAATGCGACGAATGAAATGTACTCCACGATGCTCTAGGTTAGCGTTCAGTAGTTTTCACCAGTAGATAACAATTGAGGATCATACCTTGAATCCTGTTTAGTTTGTTACTAGTAGATATGGTAACTAGTATGTATCTCTGCTTATCACAGGGATTAAGTAGCTGCGATTGGTTAGCATTGAATATTTTGATCAACAGACATACATTTCTCTATTGCAGAACTTCTCCAAACCAGTCGTCAATATTTTCAACGAGAAACAGTGGGGTTGTCATTGCAAAAGATTCTCCGCCTTTTCTGGAGCACACCGCAAATTTGACAAACTGTCAATCTACATTTCTCCTTGGCTGACTGATCCCAGAACATGGCCAAAGACCGAAACGCCCTGCGGTTGTAGGCCTCTGAATTAAGATCTTGTTTTCTACCTGCCGAGACAGCCGTGTTGCCAGGCACACCTGTGTGGGTGAGTTTGATCCGTTTTACTGCGCATTGTCCGCCGAAATGCCACACACACACACTGATGAGAAGCTCTCCCCATGGGCGCCACCCTACCACAGCTAAGGATTCTATCTGCTGCCCGGAGTCATGGTGCCCCGAATGGGATGGGCATCTGTTGTTTGGTATACTTGGGGAGGTCACAACTCTAACATTATCAGGGTGATTTCTGCATTGTCAGGGCAGTTACAACAGTGAGTGTAGGTGATTATCTCCAGCCCCTCCTCTCCACCAAGTATAGGCTACATAACTCCACTCAATAGAAAGTGCAGAAGATCACACCCCACAGTTGGTGGTTTATGCACCACATATGGCGTCCTTGCCCTTCACTTCTGGGAATTTTAAGAAAGTGGAGTTCCAGCCCTAAAAACGGGCCGTAAGTCATGAACCAAACAAGGTTGACACAAAGGTTGTGAAATGAGCTAAAACTGATCGGTGTCCTAACATTAGCCGAGTCTTCAAGGTAAGAGCTTCACTACGTATGAGACTCCTTTTAGTCGTATCTTACTGCATTGGATATGCTGTCATCCAGGAGAAAGACTGCTCGAAACGTGCATTGCGCCATGGATGCGGGCTGGCACAGGCAGTACTGCCCTATGGGACTTGTTTTAGTAATATAAGCCACACGATAGCTGTGGACTACGCGAACATTGCGTACCACTTACATGCCTTAAATATGTTTGTTTTCTTCCCAGACACTGATGGATGCCATCTTCCGGCAGAGTAACTATTCGTGTCGCAAGGCCACAGTTTGATTTTACAATGCACTTACGATGTCTTTGCCGCCAGATTCACCCGATATTATCTCCATCTACTATGGGGCACGAGATTGTAGCCCATTAACCACCGGCCCGTAATTCATAGGAATTTCTTCACTTGTGCGTATAACATCTGGTGCCACATGCATCCGGAAACCTGCCGAGGGCTTGAATTCCTGCTATATAGAATCGCTGCTATATTGCGTTCCAAAGGTGGACCAGTACACTATTAAAAAGGTGGTCTAAATGTTTTTGTTCATTAGTGTGTAATATCAGTCACATGCACAATAGAAACTGCACATGATGCACGATGGAGATCACTGAAGCAGAAAACGATCACTTATTTCTTTGCTAAATAAAATTAAAGTTTTCTTATGTGTTTTCGAGAATTTGTACATTCCTTACGTGTTAAGTGTTAAAATAAGTAGAACTGAAAATAGAAAAAATCAACGTTCTTTTAATTTAACTTCTGGTTGCTATTTTTCTGTTTCCTTTGTACTGAAATACAAATGTTATGGAAAATACAGTAATACTTTTAACTATATTTTCCTTGGTAATACCCTACCTGTCGAAATTTTCTTGATTCATCCTTAATCAGTCGAACTTTCGTTAAATGAAACCCTCAATATTTAAAAAAAAAAAAATGTTCTTTGATCGCTTGACCTTTCAATTATCAAGAGTCAGAAATACTCACTACTGAAATACCACTTAGGAAGTCAATTTAAACATACTTCCAAAACGGTAAAAAGGAACTACTATTACATATGCTGGACGTTCGCAAAGATAGTATTTTTTCGTGAAATTTTGTCAAGGTGAGTTATACCCGTTATGGACCCCATGGAACCACTGGACAAAGTCAGCCTCTGGATGCTTGTTTTTCCGTGCTTATAAAACACTGTGGCGCTATTTACAGCTACGCCTTAAAGGATAAACAGCTTCGCTTTCGGCTGCTTTCCACCACATTCGGTTAGTTTTCGTCAGCCCGTTACACCAATACCATTCTGTACGCATTCATTAAGAGCGCACACTTGCTGGATGTTCTACACGCTTTATAGCTCCCAAGGCCTTCGATCTTGATGGTGTAAACACTGTGGCACTCCATTTTTAATTCGGTGTTAATAGTTCTAGTTAATGGTTTGCTCTGAACGTTTCTTGAATCTACGATATCCATTTTGTGAAGTATAATACTTATATCCCACAAGAAGATTGATCTCTGCACCTTCCGCACACTCACGCACGTGGTGAGCCATTAGCAGCTTGCATTGAACTTGCAACCTCGCACACATGGGGTTTCCTTGCTACGTAATACAGCATAATTCTGTGAAATACCAGGATCTGAAGAACCATGTGAAACAGAAAATACAAACAGGCTGAAGTTTGAACACCATAGTCGAGAATAGCCGTGCCAAAACTGTTTTTGTAATCTTCAGTCCGACGACTAGTTTGATGCCACACTACGCTTGTCTGTCATGCAAAAGCCTCTTCATATCTGCGTACATACTGCAACATACACCCATCTGAACCTATTTACTGTATCCTTGTCTTGGTGGCCATACAATGTTTACTCTAAACTTCGCGCCCATTACCCGACTGGCGATCCCTTGACGCATCAGGATGTGTACTATGAACTGATCCACTTTCTTAGTCAAGCTACGCCTTAAATTTCCGTTTTCTTCGAGTCTATACAATATCAGCTAATTGTTTATTCGATTTACCCTTCTGATCTTTGGCACTGTTCCGCAGCATCACAGTTCGAAGGCTTCTATTGTATTTTCTTAACTGTTATCGTCCATACAGAACTTAATGTCGAAAGTAACTTTCGCACGCTGTGACTGCCAAGTGACTTAGCTCGATAAAACTTCGACCATGCATAGAAATAACTGTCACAGGAAAGTAAAAAAGCTAACAAATAAATACGCAATAAGACGAACAGAAACAACAGTTTCAATCAAAGTTGGCAAGGCATGGCATTCCATTCCTCCACCAGATCGATGGTCGTTGGTGCACGTTAAGGTGCTGCTGTACGTTTTCACAAAACATCCCACACGGGCTGGGTGGGATTTAAGTTGTGGGTACAGGGTGGCCAGCCCATTCGCCGAGTATCCTCTCGTTTCCAGAGCAGCTCCACAGTGAGCTGTTCGATGTGGCCGCGCATTGTCATCGATACATATCAAATCAGGACCGAATTCACCACTGAAAAGAGGCATTTTGGGAAGTAGTACAGTGTCACAACAACGTTGCCCAGTCAGTGCACCGCTCTCAGAGACTTGGAGGTCAGTACACCCATACAACAGTATTTCTCCACGCACCGTAACACCTCGACCACCAAAACCATCATGATCGGCAATGCTGGACGTACCTTCATATGGCGAGAGGTGCGAAGGCGTAATGTATTCAGGAACATCTACATCAATGCTCTGCAAATCACACGTAAGTGCCTGGCACAGTGTTCATCGAACAACCTTCATAATAATTCTCTATTATCCCAATCTCTAACAGCGGGAGGTAGTAAAAAAAAAAAAAAAAAAAAAAAAAAAAAAGTCTTTCCCTGCGAGCTCTGATATTATGATGGACGTTTCTCCCTACGTAGGTCACCGTCAACAAAATATTTTCGCATTCTTGAGAAGATTCCGCCCCACAGAAACACGACGGTTTTAATGACGTCCACACCAAATCCTGTATCATGTCCGTGGTCCAGTACAAAACGTGGTCGCCTTCTTAGAACTTTATCGATCTACTCAGTTAATTCTATCTGGTAAGGATCCCTACACCGCGCAGCAGTATTACAAAAGGGGACGGATAAGTGTAGAATATCTTCAGTAGATGCTGCATCTTCTAAGTGTTCTGCCAATAATTTGCAGTCTTTTGTTCGCCTACCCCACAACTTTTCTGCGTGTTCTTCCCAGTTTAAGTTTTTCGTAATTGTAATTCCTACGTATTTATTTGAATTTACTGCCTTCAGATTCGACTGATTTGTAGTTTAACTGAATTTTAACGGTTTCCTTTTAGCGCTCATGTGGATGGCCTCTCACTTTTCATTATTTAGGGTCAACTTCCAGTTTTTGCACCATACAGGTATCTCTGATAAATCCTTTTGCGAATTGTTTTGATCTGATCACTTTACTAGATGTGAAACGGCAGCATCATTTGCAAAGAATCTAAGACAGCTGCTCAGATTGTCGTAAATAGTTTATACAGATAAGGAATAGCAGAGGGCCTATAACACTACTTTGGGGAGCGCCCGAGATCACTTCTGTTTCACTCTATGACTTTCCGTCTGTTACTAGGAACTGTGACCCTCTGAAAGGAAATCACGGATCAAGCCGCATAACTGAGACAATATTCCATAGGAACGCAATTTGATTACAAGCCGATTTTGAGGTACAGCGTCAAAAGCTTTCTGGAAATCTAGAAATAAGGAATCAATTTGAAACCCCTTGTCGATAACAATCAGCACTTCGTGTGTGTAAAGAGCTAGTCGTGTTCCACAAGAAAGATGTTTTCTAAATACGTGGTGTGTTAATAGACCGAACTCTTCGAGGAAATTCATTACGTTTGAACACAATGTATGTTCCAGATTCCTGCTGCATATCGACGTTAATGATATGGGCCTGTAATTTAGTGGATTATTCCTACTGCCATATTTGAATGCTGGTGTGATCTATGCAACTTTCCCGTCTGTGGCTACGGATCTTTCGTGGAGCGAACTGTTGTGTATGACAAGTATTTAGCTATTGCATCAGCGTACTCTGAAAGCAACGTAATTGATAAACAATCAGGACCTGAAGACTTGCTTTCATTCATTCAGAAATTTGCTTCGCTACCCGACGATATCTACTATTTTACTCATGTTGGCAGCTGCTGTTCTTGGAATTTCAGAATATGGACTTCGTCGTTTTTGGTGAAAAAATTTCGGGAGGCTGCCTTTAGTAACTGCTTTAGCAGTATTGGCACCGATTGTATTTACATCGTTATCGCGCAGAGAATGCATTGATTGTGTTTTGCCGCTAGCATACTTCGTCGAACATGGTCATTTTGGTGTTCGAGACGCTAAGATATGCGGAATCGTCGTTCTGCATGGGCGTACTGACCACCAAATTGTGACGCTGTTCTACTTCCCCTTGTACATCTTTTCCGAGCACGGGTGCATTCGTCTCTGACGTTTTTATGGGTGACATTGTGCGATAGCGTCGAACAGCGCAGGTTGAGCACCAGTAGGAACGAAAGGATATTCGGCGTGTTGTCTGGACCGTGTGTTCACCCAACTTAAATCCCATCCAGCACGTATGGGATGAGCTGGGGAGACTTAATGCAGCATGGCCACATGCACAAACGTCCATCAACCAGGCTGGTGGTGGAGGAAGAATGGAACGCCTTGCCAGGACTCCTTACCAACTTCGTTGCATCCACTGCCGTCTGTGGTGATCACACACCCAATTAAAAACCATGTACCGCCTTTTGTGATGTGCAGGGAACCATAATGAATTCCGGTACTTCAATGTAGTTATTGTCTTTTACTCGAAGTATCTTTTCTGTTCTTCTCATTCGGCATTTCTTTCAGTTAACTTCTGTACTACACTGAAGTGCTAAAGAAACTGGTATACAAGCATGCGTATTCAAATACAGAGATTTGTAAACAGGCACAATATGCCGCTGCGGTCAGCAACGCCTACAGAACCCAAGTATCTGGCGCAGTTGTTAGATCGGTTACTGCTGCTACAATGGCAGGTTATCAAGAGTGAATTTGAACGTGGTGCTATAGTTAGCGCACGAGCGACGGGACACAGAATTTCCGAGGTAGCGATGAAGTGAGGATCTTACCGTACGACCATTTCACGAGTGTGCCGTGAATATCAGGAATCCGGTAAAACCTCAAATCTCCGACATCACTGCGGCCGGAAAAAGGTCCTGCTACAACGGTACCAACGACTACTGAAGAGAATCGTTCAACGTGACGGAAGAGCAACCCTTCGCAAATTGCTGCTGATTTCAATATTAGGCCATCAAGTGTCAGGGTGCGAACCAGTCAACGAAACATCATTGATATGGGCTTTCGGAGTTTTACGCCTCGCCTGGCCCGTAAAGACCGACATGACTGACTGAAAACATGTTGCCTGGTCGGGCGAGTCTCATTTCAAATTGTATCGAGTGGATGGACGTGTACAGGTATGCAGATAACCTCATTAATCCCTGGACCCAGCATGTCAGCAGGGGACTGTTCAAGCTGGCGGAGGTTCTGTACTAAAGTGGGACGTGTGCAGTTGGAGTGATTTGGGAGCCCTGATACGTCTATGTAAGGCTGACAAGTGAACCGTACGTAAGCATCCTGTCTGATCAGCTGCGTCCATTGATGTCTTGTGCAATTCCAGCAGGACACTGCGACACCACAAACGTCCAGCACTGCTACAGAGTGTCTCCAGGAACACTCTTCTGAGTTTCAACACTTCTGCTGCCCACCAAACAAACAGTATTGAGAGTATCTGGGATGTCTTGCAACGTGCTATTCAGAAAACCGATCCACCCCTCGTACTGTTACGGATTTATTGACAGCCCTGCAGGATTCATGGTGTTAGTTCCCTCCAGCACTACTTCTGACATCAGTCGAGTCCATGCCACGTCGTGTTGCGGCACTTCTACATGCTCGCGGGAGCCCTACACGATATTAGGCAGGTGTAGCAATTTCTTTGGTGCTTCCGTGTGTACTGTAGCAGTCATTTCTATGTATGGTCCAATTTTCATCGAGCTGTATCACTTGGCAGTGACACATCGTAAGTTGCTTTCCTCCCTAAGTTTTGCACCCCAGTTCACCATCCAGTAAGTTTTTTTATTAACAAATTTCTCTTCAAAAATGCTTTTCTTGCTATTGTCATTCTGCATTTGATGGTCTCTCTACTTCAGCCATCGTACCATGTTTTACTGCCGAAATAAATAAATGCATCTAGTTTAACTGTATCTACAGGTACATGACTACTCTGCTATTCACACGTAAGTGCCTGACCGAGTTTTCATCGAAACACATCACACTATTTCTCTACCGTTCCTCTCACAGCGTGCATGAAAAAACGAACACGTAAATCTCTGTGCGAACTCCAATTTCTCTTAATTTACTACAACTATAATTTCTCCCTATGCAGGATGACGTCAGCGAAGGTTGAGACGGGTCATGCCTTTGTGGTCGATCTGAGCGACCGCAGTTTGTTGTCTGTCACCTGCAACCATTCGGTCTCCCACTGAAGCATGATGTATCTGCCAAAAAAATGAAACGATGGCGTGCAACGGGTTGGGACATTGATGAACACCAAGTCGGAACGGACAAGAAACCTTTTACGGTGAATACAAAACGAGCTACCGTTCTTTGGACTTTATTAAAGTCCATCAATCCTACCTGGTAAAGATCCGACACCACACAGAGTACTCTAGTCGAACACACACACACACACACACACACACACACACACACACACACACACACACACAAACAAACACACACACAGATTCTCTACGAGATAGTTCCAATTTCAGTTGTTCGTAATTGTAATTCCTAGGTATTTAACTGAACTGATAGCGTTTAGATTTGCGTGATTTATCCTGTAACCGAAATTTAACTTATTTCTTTTAGCACTCATGTGAATGACTTCACACTTATTATTTACGACTAATTGCCACTTTGTGCACCGTAAATATATCGTGTCTAAATCACTTTGCAATTGGTTTTGATCTTCTGATGATTTTACTGGACATTAAATGACAGGATCGTCTGCAAACAGTCTAAGATGGCTGCTCAGATTGTGTTCTAACTTTTATATTGATTAGGAACAACAGAGGCCTACTTTGAGGAACGCCAGATATCACTTCTGTTTTACTCGATGACTTACCTTCAGTTACTGAGCACTGTGACCTTTTCGACAGTAAATCACGAGTCCAGTCACAAAACTCAAATGATACGCCATAGGTACGCACTTTGCTTAGGAGCTGCGTGTGAGGAGCGGTATCAAAAGCATTCTGGAAATCTAAGGATATGGAAACATTTTAAGATCCCTGTCACTAGCACTTATTACTTTGTAAGAATAAAGTGTTATTGTGTTTCGCAAGAACTATATTTTCTGAATTTGTGCTGACTGTTTGTCAACTGCTCGTTTTCCTCGAGGTAATTCATAATATTCGAAGATATGTTCCCAATCCTATTGCATATCGACGTCAGTGATATGCATCTGTAAATTATAGGATTACTACTTTCATGCATATTGGGTGACCTGTGCAACTTTCCAATGTAGGTACGGATCTTCAGTCGTGCAAGCGGTTATATATGATTTAGTACGGGGTTATTACATCTGCATATTTTGAATGGAATTTGGTACACTGCTAGACCGGAGCACTTACCTGTAAGTGATTTTAGCTGCTTTGCTTCACCGAGGATATCTACTAAGTTAATCATGTTGACAGCAGTTCTTGAGTCGAATTCTGGAATAGATACTTCGCCTTCTTTGGTGGAAGAATTTCGGAAAACTCTATTTAGTAACTCCACTTTAGTGGCACTGTCATCGGTAACATTATCCTAGTTCTCACGCAGTGAAGGTATTGTCTCTTGCCACTGGTGTACTTTACATAAAACATGAATCTCTCTGATCTTCTCCCAGATTTCCAGACAGTTTCGTAGTGGAAATTTAACACCATCTCGCATTCAAATTAGCGCTAAATTTCGAGCTATAACCAATCTTAGGGATTCTACGTTCTTTTAAATTTGGCATGCTTTTTTGTCGCTTCTGTCACAGTGTTCTTGCCCGTTTCGTGTAATATGGCAACGGTGGGGAGGTGAGGGGGGGGGGGGGGGGTTCAGTTCCGCCTATTATTAATGTATTTAGTATAACTATCTACATTTCTATGAATTTAAGCTACATCTGGTCTACACTTTCATAGTTTGGAAGGAATGGAGATACACTCTTAGCAAGGCGTCAAGAGAACATTTACCTGCTTATTTCAATAAATATATTTTGTGTTTACTTTTTGTGAGACTGCGTGCTACGGTATTGATTCTCGCTAAAACGTTCTTGTGGTCACTGTAAACGTCATCATGCTTCCTATTTGCTCAGGGTTATTTGTTGCTAAGCGGTTGAGTATGTTTTCGTAATCTTATTTCGAGTTTGCTCCTAAACTAATTATTGGAAGTAATTCTCAGAGAAAGCATTTAGTACGATTTCAGAAAATATTTTATGCCTACTACCGACCTTAAACATGCAATTTCGCCAAAAAAATAGAGGATACACTGGAGTCACCGTCATGAGCGATTGTATGGGTGTAGTATATTTGAAATGAGACTCAAGCCTTCTTTGAGCCGCTCTTCAACTGTATCACCAGAGTCGGGAGGGCGAAAATGGACCCTATTATTAATTTATTCTGATCGTCAAAGTATAATCTCTATCCATACTAACTCACAGGAGCTGTCTACTTCGATTTCGCTACAAGAAAGACTACTATTAGTAGCAACAAACACGCCACCAGAAACTGTATATAACCTATCCTTTCTGCACACCTTAAGGTCCTTAGAAAACATTTCGCGTCAACTTATTTCCGGCTTTAGCCAGCTTTCCGGTAGCTATTACGGAGTGGAGCTCTCGTTCTTTCCCAACACAGATACGAAAATTTACTACTATAATACCTATGGTTCCTATGTCAACCATTGTCCTGTGATTGACTTGCACCATTTTTTTTCTTTCCGGAGATCCTCTAACCTAAAATACCGCCCCATCCTCTCCTCACAGCGCCCGCTACCCGCATAGTCGCCTCCCAGTGTGTGGTGGACTTGTGACCTATTAAGTGGTACTCGATACCCCACCTTCTTGGCCCAATTCGAAGAATCTGCTGCCTACACGGTTGACCAATTCAGCTTGTCACCCGAAACCAGAGACTATCTACATCTACATCTACATGACTACTCTGTAATTCACATTTAAGTGCTTGGCAGAGGGTTCATCGAACCACAATCATACTATCTCTCTACTATTTCACTCCTGAACAGCGAGCGGGAAAAACGAACACCTAAACCTTTCTGTTCGAGCTCTGATCTCTTATTTTATTTGGATGATCATTCCTACCTATGTAGGTTGGGCTCAACAAAATATTTTCGCATTCGGAAGAGAAAGTTGGTGACTGAAATTTCGTAAAAAGGTCTAGCCGCGACGAAAAACGTCTATGCTGTAATGACTTCCATCCCAACTCGTGTATCATATCTGCCACACTCTCTCCCCTATAACGCGATAATACAAAACGAGCTGCCCTTTTTTTGCACCCTTTCGATGTCCTCCGTCAATCCCACCTGGTAAGGATCCCACACCGCGCAGCAATATTCTAACAGAGGACGAACGAGTGTAGTGTAAGCTGTCTCTTTAGTGGACTTGTTGCATCTGCTAAGTGTCCTGCCAATGAAACGCTACCTTTGGCTCGCCTTCCCGACAATATTATCTATGTGGTCCTTCCAACTGAAGTTGTTCGTAATTTTAACACCCAGGTACTTAGTTGAATTGACAACCTTGAGAATTGTACTATTTATCGAGTAATCGAATTCCAACGGAGTTCTTTTGGAACTCATGTGGATCATCTCACACTTTTCGTTATTTAGCGTCAACTGCCACCTGACACACCATACAGCAATCTTTTCTAAATCGCTTTGCAGCTGATACTGGTCTTCGGATGACCTTACTAGACGGTAAATTACAGCATCATCTGCGAACAGTCTAAGAGAACTGCTCAGATTGTCACCCAGGTCATTTATATAGATCAGGAACAGTAGAGGTCCCAGGACGCTTCCCTGGGGAACACCTGATATCTCTACCGATCCAAAACGGTACACTTTATTAGTACGGACGTGAGTCACGAACTCCAGTTGGTTGCACCCTGTGCTCTTCGTGGCATTCTGAAGGACCCTTCCACAACAGTCTGATTACCCTCCCCTCCCCTCCCCCGGTATGCATACTGTATTTCCTCAACTCTTTTGTATCCATTTCCTAATCTAATTCCCTCAGCATCGGCTGATTTAACTCGACAGTATTCAATTTCCATGTTTCTACTTTTGTTGTTTTTCTTCACCTTATAACCTTTTTTCGAGACACTATCTATTCTGTTCATCTGATCTTAGAAGTCTTTCGCCGTATCTGATAATTACAGTGCTATAAGCAAACCTTGAAGTTTTTTCTTCTCTATGAATTTTAATTCCTTTTCTAAATCTATCATTGGTTTCTTTTACCGCCTGTTCAATATACAGATTGAATAACATTGAGGAAAAGCCACAATCCTGCCTCAAGTACCAAACCCCCTTTCACATCCTTTGACACTCTTATCTGAAGTCTGGTTTCTGTACCAGAGAAATGTGTGATGTTATTCTAACAAAAACAGACCTATGATTTCAGATCACGGAGCAGAATACAATTCTGCCTTGTGACAGTCTAATGAGCACTTTTACTTAGATTAATAAAAACCTGCGATTAGGAGGAAATTTAGAAAACTGAGTTTTAAGCTTATTTTCAGTATATACCAGCAAATAAACGCTGCTTCCACATTTTATGGAGCATGAAAATTTTTTAAATCGCGAGAACACTAAGAGATGAATCTGAAACCTCTCTACACTGCAGAGCGAATTTCCCAGAAACACAATGTGTTATTTACAGCGGACTACAAATGAACAGTAACAGTATAAACACAATGTTTACGACAAATTATGCATTTAATGAGAAAGGGATCATAAATTTAAAGGAGTACCTACCTATGGCAGTCCCTAGAAGCACACGAAGTATGTGTAACGGTATTCTGGTTTTGCTTTAGGGCGCAAAAAACTGGGGTCATACGCGCCCAATTCAAAACTATAGAAGACGGGGGGAATTAAAAACGACTATACGTCAGTCCCATGTGACATAAGAGAAGACAGCTAAAAACTGGCACGTGGAGAAAGAGCTGAAAGACCAGAACCGGACGTCCAAAACTAAAAATTAAATGGCCATTGCCATATCGGTTTGGCGGATAAAAACTAAAACGCGGCCGACGGCTCGCGTGTCATTTGCTAAAACGGCTAGTAACTCAGATCGGAAACAAAATCGTGAAGTAAACGGTTTTTAATGGCCATTCCGTCAGGAAGTGGCGGACAGTTAAAACTTGGGCGCGATGTGTACAAAGTGTTAGGGTAGCGTCACTTAGCAAATGACGAATGACGATAGCTGAAAAGGCAGTGCCCAATACGCAGCCTACTTTAATAAAATGACCTCCTCCCGGCGGGATGGCCGAGAGGAGGTCGTCCAAGCCGCTAGGAGAGGCTTAATAAAGCCTAAGCTCATTCTCGTGAAGGGAGGACCATTGGCGATGTCAAAGAGGCCACCTCCTGACAGACGGCAACGCAGATATCATCGGAAGAAATATAGGTACAGGGACTGCAGCCTTGGCAGCAGCGTCAACAGCCTCGTTTCCTGGCACACCAGGAACCCACAGAAGCATCACACTGGCTCCACCAAGAGAGAGCGAGTGACAGCTTTCCTGGACCCGCTGCACTAAGGGATGGGCGGTTTAGAGCGAACATATAGTTTGAAGGGCGCTGAGTGAGTCTGAGCGGAGGACAATTCAAAATGCTGTGTCGCCGCATGTACTCCGTGGCTTGATACAAGGCGACGGGCTCGGCTGTAAATACTGAGCAGTGCGCCGGAAGCCGATTTCGAAAGGCACGGGTGCCATTGAAGGCACACCCGACACCACGGCCAGTCCGAGAGCCGTCAGTGTATACAAATGTACTATCGCGAAGTACCATGTGAAGGCCGTGAAACTGAAGACGATAGACCGAGGCTGGAATAGTGTCCCTAGGAGGCGAACAAAAGGCAACGTTAACATGGGCCGCTTCACGAAGCCAAGGCGGTGAAGGGTTCAGACCCACCCAGAAAGTTGCAAATAGTGTGAAGTTAAGCTGCCGTAGCAAATGCCGGACGCGGACTCCAGGAGGTAACAAGAGGGACGCGCGCCATACTGACGATCAAAGGAATCATCAAAGGCGGCGGCACAGGATGGGTGGCCACGCGTAACAGGCAAACGGCAAGCATACCTGCTGAGGAGAAAGTCACGGCCGTAGGACAGTGGTAGTTCAGTAGCTTCAGCAGACAGACACTCAACCGGGCTAGTGTAAAATGCGCCCGTGGCCAAACGGAAGCCACGATAGTGGATAGTGTTGAGACGGCGTAAGAACGTTTCCTATAGAGAATGAGCCCCAGGAATTTCGTAGTTTCAAGGAATGGAAGGGCAACAGGCCCAAGATGTAAAGATGGTGGGAAAAACCACTTGCGTCGCCAGAAATTCATACAGACGGTTTTGTCAGTGAAAAGCGAAAGCCATTGTCGATACTGTAGGAAGAGTAAAGACTATCAAGACATCGCGAAGACGCCGACCAGTGAGACAGGTCCGTGGAGAACTGTATAGATGGCAAAATCGTCAACAAAAAGGGAGCCGGAGATGCCCAGCGGGAGATAGGCCATTATAGGGTTACTAGGGATAGCAAAGGGGACGACACTCAGGACGGAACCCTGAGGCACACCGGATAAAGGTGTCCGACAAGGCAGAACCCATAGGCAACTTGAAAACTCGCTCTTTTAAAAATGCCTGAAGGAAACGGGGGGCGGCCACGCAAGACCCGCGTGTAGAGGACGGACGATACCATTTCTCCAGCACGTGTCGTAGGCCTTCTCCAAATCGAAGAACACGGCCACAGTCCGGGATTTCCGCAGAAAACCATGCATGGCATGGGTGGACAAAGTAACGAGATGGTCAACTGCAGAACGCCGCGCTCTAAATCCACACTATGCATCCGTCAGCAAATATAAAGACTCGAGCCACCATACCTGCCAGGCATGAATCATACGTTCAGTCACCTTGCAAACGCAGCTGGTAAGAGATGGGGGCGGTAGATAGAAGAAAGGTTTTTGCCCTTACCGGGCTTAGGTACGGGTTTGACGGTGGCTTCACGCCAGCATTCGGGAAATGTGCCCTCTGCCCAGATGCAGTTGTGCGTGTTAAGCCGAAAGTGTTTGCACACAAGAGAAAGTTGCTGCAACATTTGAATGTTGATGGCGTCTCGCAGTGGGGCAGGGATCGGGATAAACTGGGAGCATGATCTAGCTCCCTCACAGTAAAGGCAGCATTGTAGCACTTACGATTCGGAGAAGTGTATCACCCGAGCCGCCTCCGCTCTTTTCCGATGTAGGAAGGCAGGGTTATAGTGGGAAGAGCTCGAAACTTACGCAAAATGGTGGCCAAACGTGTTGGAGACAGCAATAGGGTCCACGATAACCTCGTCTGCTACTGTCAGGCCAGAAATTCGGGAATGGATCTTGGTCCTAGACAACCGTCGGAGGGTGGCCCACGCGACAGAGGACCGGATGGAACTAGTGAATTAAATCCAGATAGCTCTTTTGCTATCCCGAAGAACGCGACGACACTTCGCACGCATCTGTTTATAAAGAATGCATTTTGCCGTCGTAGGATGACGGTTACAAACGCGAAGAGCACATCGTGAGCGAATTGCGTCGCGGCATGCCTCAGTCCACCAAGGGACTGGGACACGAAGTGGTAAAGAGGAAGTGCGAGGAATTGAACGTTCTGCACCAGTAAGGATAATATTTGAGATATTCCACCTGGTCATCACAAATGGGGAATCTTGTTCTCCAAAGGTCACCCGAGAGGAGTAAAGCTGCCATTTGGGCATGCACACAGATGGGGTAGGACACAGAAAACCAGAAAACGAATAGCACACGGGAAATGGTCGCTTGAGTAGGTGTCAGACAGAATGGACCACTCAAGACGATGGGGAAGCTGGACAGTGCAAAATGATAGGTCCAAATGGGACTAAGTGTATGAGGAGTCAGAAAGTAAAGTGGGTGCTCCAGTGTTAAGGCGAAAGAGGTTAAGGTGGTCAGCCAAGAGGGCACCTCTGACAGGTCCTGGGAGAACCCTAAAGGGGATGATACGCATCGAAGCCACCAAGTAGCAAAAAATGGGGGAGGTAGCTGCCAGTAAGCTGAAGGAAGTCTGCCCTGGTGATATCGAATGATGATAAACATAAATGGTAAAGACAAAAGGTGACATGGGAAAGGAAAAGGTGAAGGTGAACTGCAACAGCTTGAAGATGGGTAGTCAGAGAGATGGGTTCACTATGAATGCCATCCCATATGAGCAGAATGACGCCCCCATGAGATGGAATGCCGACCTTAGAAGGAAGGTCACAACGAACCTGTAAGTATTGCGAAACCTCCAAGAGGTCGTGAGGCGCGATTTCGTTTCCTGAAGACACAGTACAAGAAGATGCTGTGATCCTGCTCCTTGGGGTCCACAGAAGCATCGACTTGCTTGTGCATTAGGTCTGTGGCGCCCAACATTGAAAAAACGATTGGTGGTGCACACCAGCGATACGGAGGCCGGCCGGGTTGAGGTACCACATGGCGACACCATCGAAGAGGACCTTTGAGCTGGCGAAGGAGAAGATTTTTTTACTTTTGGTGGACCTCTTCGAGCCTTTCCAGTTAGAGGAAGACTTGGGTGTTTGGCTGGAGGAACAGAGCACTCCCAGCATGGGAGTGCTCATCCTATCCTTTCCAGCATACCAGTTGTGTAGCTGGTCTTTCTGGCCTATTGGTTGTGTAACTGGTGGCTTTGCCCCTTGAGACGAGAGTTTGACGGTTTGTTGCACCGTTGCCCGGGGGGATGGCGATGCTACCTTGACACTGGTCGATTTCACAACCTCAGAGCTGACTTTGAGGTTGCATATCTGCGTGTCCATGTTCTTCATGGAGCGAAGGGTAACAAGAACAGAACTATAGGTGCCAGATGGGAGAACACAGGGTTTGCAACTAGCCAGAGCTACTGGGTAAGGCACTTTTTCCTTCACCTAGTAGCAAGGCACTTTTTCCTTCACCTGGATCTCTGACAGCCCGCTCATCAAGATACACGGGACAATCCCGAGAGGAGGCAGCATGGCCCTCATTGCAGTTGATACATGGGGAGGAGGAGGCGAACAATCTCCCTCGTGTGCATCCCTACCGTAAGTTACACATTTGGCTTGGTGTCGACAAGACGTTGTAGTGTGGTTGAAACTATGACACTGGTAGCAGCACATCAGGTTCGGAATGTGATAATTTCATAGCCTGCTTTGATCTTGGATGGCAGCACCACTCTGTCAAAGGTGAGGAAATGAGTGCGGGTGAGAACTAAGGAGGAATCTACAATTTTCATTAAATGGTAAATTGCAATAACACCCCGATCAGTGAGATAAAATTGGATTTCGACCTCGGTTAGGCCGTCGAGCAACCTGATGTAAAGTACACCACGGGAAGAATTCAAAGTTGTATGGGCTTTAACACGAACAGGGAAGCTGTGGAGAAGTGAGGCAGCAAGCAGTTGTGCTAGAGAATCGGAAGTATTTTCCAAAAGCAAAGTGCCATTCCATAAACGAAAGCAGGATTTCACATGGCCACCAACTGCATCGACACCTTTCTGAATAATAAACGGATTTACCATGGCAAAGGACTGACTGTCTTCAGTACGTGAGAATACAAGCAACCGTGGTGCAGCAGGAAGGGTCTTCGAATGATTAGCCTCATTACGTTTCGTTGTTGTTGGTTGGAAAGAATTGACTCATTGTGACAAAATCCCCATGATTGCCAGCGTCTCCGATTGCGCGCTCCTTCCAACTGGAGGCTCCCTTCACAAGTGGGCGCACCCGCTTTAGGTGATTGTTCACACCTCAGGTCACACCTCCCGACCACCTAAAAGAGGGACCAATAGGCAATTTGGGAAGGTTGCAGCTCAGGCCATCACCCCTACCTGGGCCTGGCCTGTACCAGGGGGTACGTGCGGACCCTACCTGTCGACCCAGGACTGGGAATTGCGTTACCCATTTACCTGTTACGGGTCAACGCGTGGGCCGGCCTTCAGGAGCGCACAGGGAGGAAGAAAAAGAGGAACCTCAAACGCCGAAGCGGAGGAACGAGAGAAGGGAAACAAAGGAAAAGCGAACGAAAAACTAAAGTGAGACTGTTCTTACGTCAGCAGAACATTCGTATAAAACCCCCAGATATGTCCCCCAAGGGAGGGGAAAAAGAATAGCAAGAGGATAGAAATGCAGCACAGAAGGGAAAAAATGCTGCAAAGGCTGGGGCCCCGTGGTAGCCAAGCACGAACCCACCAAACAGTGGCAAGCCCCCTGAAGGGATGTGTAACGGTGAATAACCTAAAACTTGCATCCTTTTTACTTCCTGAACTGCTAAACATATAGAAACGAGGCTTACGTCAAGCCTTTCGACTGTTTCGTCAAACGCCGTTCACTTCACGAGGTATGACATTTTAAATGGCTCTTCGGAGCTCCTTCTGATAGACTGGCACGTAGTATACAGTTCCATTAACAACAATCACAACTGATCCCGTATCTATGGCACATGAAGTAGCGCGAAGAGGAAATACGTGTTACCTTAGCAGTTTATGCCTATCTTTTCCTAGCATATGAAAATGGAACCCGGTATGAGAGCACTTGGAGGTGTTTACACTGTAATAGCCGATTCCGGCCGCATTGCCTTTCAATTTTAGCAAGTTTCTCGGAGTTTTCTGTGACAGGTTTCAACGCCAACGCCAACATTAACCGACAACGCCAACGCCAACATTAACCGACGTTACATTGCTGTACTCATGTGCTCAGGAGCTTTCGAATGACGTTACAGTAGTATATTTTTCCTTTTGGAAAACCACACTTGGGTAAGAGCATTACCCTACAACGAAACTACCTGTCCTTCCTATCATCGTTTGCCAAAACCCTCTTTTCAGAAACTGACCATTCACGAAAACTAGGGATTCAAGTTTCAGGTGATTTACCCTGTATATCTGTGCAGATCCCAGATGTAGAAATCATACTAAGCGCCACTTGACACTGACGACACTCAAAATATTCTCACTATTGTTTATATATACTGAACGTGTAAGGTCAAGTATTGACGGTTTTGAGAATATTATCCATTAAGATTTTGACAATAGCTTCATCAAGCAGCCACACGGCGTCAGTAGCCACTGTTTATGTTCTCAATTCTCCTTTCTACATATCATACCTCATATTCAATTTTCAAGTAGTCTTAACACAAAACAGTTTTAGTACACTTGTATGTACCACTTTAGGATAGTCAATTTGAAAATATAGTATAGGTTGGTGAATAAAATAGCAGTTACTGAGCTGCTTCCACTGCAATGAGTAGTTACAGGTCTGTAAAATGCATATCAATTTCACAAAAATATTAAAAAACGTAGAAAAATATTTTACATCACTTCCCAGATATAATTCTTTACACATTTACATCGAATTTTACTAACAGTGTTTGCTGATATTAAAGAACTAAACTTCGAGCATTTGAATGATTGCCTGTCGCCAGAACAAACTGAGTTAGTCCTCTCTTCTCGACTGCGATTGTCTCATTAACGTATTAGGTTTTTCTATTTCATCTAGTACCAATAACTTGTCGTACGATGCTTTATTAAATTTTTCGGGTCCGTGGTTCTGACTTGGCAGTAATAAACATGTGACCACTCGCTTTTTAACTATTCTCTGATCCATTTCCTCTTTTTCGGTACTTTCTGTTTGCACGCAATAGATAATATAGTTGCAGCACACGTTGTTTTGGATGTTCGACATTTTAATCTTGTAAAACTGCGTCGTCAACTAACAGTGTTCGTCAACATTATTGACGGCATGAGGTCGCTTCAGTATATTTAAGATTTGACAAACTAGTATTGTCAAGACCCTGCACAGAGATACTGAGCTTTATCCCACGGCGATTTGAGCTTTATCCCACGGCGATTTGAGCTTTATCTCACGGCGATTTGAGCTTTATCTCACGGCGATGACGCTTCCCATTTAAAACAGGCGCGCAGTCTTTGTGGAAGGAATTAAGCGTCTGCTTTCGGCGTTAGAGGTGTATCTACCAGCTAGGAAATCGTTTTATTATATGTTCTACCAGCGTGAAAACTGCTTGATGTACGAGAAGGAAATACTGAATTTTTTTCTGGTGCCTCTTATTTTCTCACGACCTGTGCGGCCCGAGGGGTGCTCGCTATTCATCATACCTGGCGCAGGTAGCAGGAACGTCCCTGGCAATAACAAGGGGACGGGGAAACCACTCTTCCACAGAAAGTTGCAGCGGTCCTCCCAGTACTTTACGTTTCTTACGCCTCTAAAACTGCCATTTTTATACAACTGATTTGGTGAGTTTTAACATGCAGCACGCCTCAAGAACTGAATTGCGTAGGAGATACAAAAAGTAGTAAGAAATGGTACAACACACTTCATTACGGACCAGATATTTCGTTTCTTTGAGAGTCTCCCCTTCATATTTTTGAGCTGTAGATGCACTAACGTGCAATTAATGTGCCTTGATAAATGACGCTCTTTTGTGCCACGCCGACTTCTGACTGACAATTATTGGTCTGGTTAATGAATTTCATGATGTTCCTCGAATATCAGTTTACAGGATTGTTACTGAAAAGCTTGGATAGCACAGACTGTGTGCGAGGTGGGTTCCAACAACGCTCATTAACCAGCGCCAACAACAAAGAATGCTTATTGCATGACAGTTTTTTAGCACTGTAAACAAGATGGAGGTGACTTGGTTTCTAACACTGTTACGGCGGACAAGAGTTGATATAAGTACACTAACGCTGAATCTAAACATGTCACTGCAGTGGCGCCATCCAAGTTCACCCAAACCAGAAACAGTTTAAGCAATCTCCGTTCTCAAATCAAAAAATGAACACCGTTTTTTCGTTGGGGCGAAACGGTTGTCCTTTTGATTGATTTTGATGGACCGAGGGTCAACAATTACAGCTGACTTACACTGTGAAATGCTAACCAAACAGATGTGCGATCCAAAATCGATGCTGCGGGTAACTGTCGTCCGCCATAATCCTTTTCAAAGACAATGCACACCCTCGCACCGCTGCCAAAACCAAGGAGAAGGTTCAAGACTTCCGCAGCGAACTTTCTGAGCACCCTCCGTACACTCCCGACCTTGCACTAAGTGACTATTTCCTCTTCTTGCATTTAAAGAAGTGGCTGGGTTAACAAAGTTTTAAAAAAACGACGAATCAAGACTGGCATTACCAACTGGTTCAGTTCCCAAGTGGCAGACATCTGTGTAGAGGGGTTAAAAATAAGCTGGTGCAACATTACAGAAAGTGTATAAATGTGAACGGTTATTATTTGGAAAAGTAAAGTAGTATGCCCATTAAGCACCCTACAGATGGTACAAAGATTTATTTCATGTTGTGCCAATGTGTCTTGCAACAGTACCTAAATCTTGAGCAACAACTTACATAATGTGCTCTGTGTGGTCAAGAGTAAAAGTACATCTCAGTTTATCACAATCTGCCATTTGAGGATGTACAATTCCTATCTCACCAATAAATAGCAGCAGTTTCTTGTATCCAGAAACAAGTTCTGACATTGCCTTACATCTATTACAATCCCAGAAACTTTCATAAAAATCACATTTATCTGTTCACAAATTTAATTAACTGGTATGTTTAAATGAATCACTTATCAGGAAACTCATCTTGTTTAGGTATGAGAATATACCCAAAAGTTAGAAAATTTTAGAAACACTGTACGACATCAAAATTTAACTTTCTTTCATGTTTCTCCACAGTTGTAGAGAGCGCAACCAGTTATTTTTTCAATGTTCATCTGGATTATTGCAGCTGTCCTAACATTTAATACATTTACATATGAATCACTGTATGCATGTCTAAAAGAGTAAACAAGAACATAAATGATCAGCATGTTGCCTTATTTTGACTGAGAAAGCATACTATAATTGTAAAACTGACTTATTCCACATCCTAACACGAGATTACAAGTATCCTCAGATCATGCAAAGAACTGAACTGTTTTTCTGGTTTTTAATTTCCAGAGTGTTAATACTTTACACCTTTATCTCTGAACTTTGAGCATTTCACTGATTTCTGGATTTATTGTATCATGTGAAAAGTTTTTAGATCATTAAGTTAAAAAATGACAAAGATATGTTAATATTTTTCAAAATGTTTCTTTTATACAGGGTGTCTCATTTATATCCTGACCACCCGATATCTTTTTGTCCAGATGCAAAATAAAAATATCAAACCAATGTTTAACTATCAGGTGGACATTAATCAGCACCATTTCCTTTCTTGTACATTTGGTCATTGTGAAGATATGGGCAGTAGTACGTGTTTTTAAAATAGCATCCTGTATTCGTTATTCGGTAATCCACTTTCTCTCCACACGGCCTATTCATAACCATTTCACTATGTTCTATTAACACAAACATGATATTAAAAACCCTCCAGTAACAGCACACGATGCAGGTATCCAGGTCTCGTCCACTTACTGGAACTGACAAATGTAAATACAAGGATGCACACTTGTCATTCAGTAAACTATCTACCCTGTAAGGTCTGTGTGAACACAAAGTACACTAACAGATAATATAGACACAGAATGGATAATAAGTTAACAAAGCAGTAATTACAATAATTACAATAATGATTTCTTATTTACAATATGGGTACATATAGTAGAGTACCGCAGTACTTTGAAGTATGCTGTGTACAGTAAAGGCAGTCCTCATAAACTGCATCATTACTCCATTTCTCTTATTGTGGCTGAAGGTAGGTAAAATGCTATTCAGGCAGAGGAACTTGACAGATGTTTTCTCATGCTGTTGTTATGCTTCAGGAAAGGAAAAGTTTCAATCCAAAGCAACTTAATCATCTTAAAACTCACACAGATGAAAACAACAAAGTTACTATTCTTGATACTGTTGCAGTGAATCCATATGTGAGCACATGGCAGCTTCAACAGGAGTTTGGCATTCCATCCTTATCACATGTTTACACCACGAACTGCATGGGAATGATTTTCAGAATCATGTATGGTTTTGTCAGTAGATATTGCAGCGAATCCTCATCAGCCACAACTACTACAAGTTCCTTTTACTGACAAGTGATCTGTAACAAAGGACAGATAAATACAGAGGAAATGCATTATTGGTCCAGGCTGGAAGATCAGTGCCAATGGAGATTTACTGTCTGGTGTGTATTTTGTACTACACTTATTGGTTTCACTTCAGCAATTTTAGCTGGGGTGGCAGGGCAATGCCAACTTTGTCACACCAATTTTTTATCATCTTCTGAAGAAAGTGCCATTAAGAACAAGAATACTTACAAGGCACCAACACAGTGGACGTATAGCACATAATGCCCTGCATGCATGTTGTGTTCTGACCACAAACATACATTACCAAATTATGGATGTCCATCCTATAGCATGGACAAGGGACTTCAGCTGATATATGTGACAAAAAGTACCACCACAGCTGTATCTTGAGAATGACTTTATATCTTAACACCACGAGCTAATGTGCCGTCGAAACCAGTCATGTGAGACAAAGTCATTCTCAAGATACAGTTGTGAAATTTTCGCATATCCAGCACCAAATGGTTTGGTCATGGGGGAACTGTGGACTAGCCTGCTCTGTCTCCTGACTTAACTCCTCTAGACTTTTCTCTTTGTTGATGCATAAATGATGTTACACATCATGACATTCCGAGGCCTCCAGAGAAAATGCTTCCTTGTAATTCACTTCAGCAAATAACACTGGAAGCAGCACTAACTTATTTCACCCAATGTGTGGACCAGTATACGACTGCCCTTTGTCACTAATCTTAGGATCTTGGAATATTTTACCCATTTTTGTGCAAAGTATTACAATGCCACAAAACAGTACCGAAGGTCCCAGTTTCTGTTTCTTATTAACCCTGTGGTGCATGAATTTCACTGCAGTAGACAACTTTTAATGGTCAATTTTCTGGCATTTTCAATCAGTAATGATGCTGCAAATGCGTGCAGGACACACCACCAGTAGGGAGTGCCCACTGCAGTGAACTGCATGCATTTGCAGTCTCAGGCCTGACTGAAAATGCTAAAGAAGCCACCTTTAACAGCTGTCCAATATAGCAGACACTATGCGCCACAGGATTAAGTTGAACTTTGTGTTTACATGAAAAGCAGATGTGTTCTCAAAAAGGCTTTGACAAGGGGAAATGGGTACACAGCCGGTAGATTAACGTGTTTGTCCACGTGAATGTGAGGATTTTCAGGAGCCCAGTACATGCAGTTGGGGCAGCTTATGGTACCGTTCAGTTTGACCTGTGCCTCGTCAGTCCAGGTAACCATCCCTGCATACCATTCATCCTCACAAAGCATGCCTTCAAACCAATCCATCCTTCAATCCAGGTCATCCTCATACACAGTGTACAGCAATCTTGGAATGCACACTTTCCAATTTGCAGCATTCAGAATTTGCCTCACACTTTATCTCCTAACCCCACTTTTACTTGCACCCTGCTCAACAGATATTTGAGGTGACTTGGTAAAATGTCACAACACGGCAGTGCTGCCCGACCTTTTCTTATGCACACAAGGAACAGTACTGACGGCTATCACAGATACGATTAACTGTCTAATGTGTTGGTGGCCGATTTCAGTACACATTACGCCCTTGCCGTTTTACCTCCATGTACTTCCAGTACCTCTTCAATATGGCCTGTCAATCCTACTTCATTAATTGCTGCACTGTGTCATCTGCTGGCAAATGCACACAAAGATCTATCGAGAAAACAATAGACTATTTGTTGTTGTTGTTGTCTTCAGTCCTGAGACTGGTTTGATGCAGCTCTCCATGCTACTCTATCCTGTGCAAGCTTCTTCATCTCCCAGTACCTACTGCAACCTACATTCATCTGAATCTGCTTAGTGTATTCATCTCTTGGTCTCCCTCTACGATTTTTACCCTCCACACTGCCCTCCAATACTAAATTGGTGATCCCCTGATGCCTCAGAACATGTCCTACCAACCGATCCCTTCTTCCGGTTAAGTTGTGCCACAAACTTCTCTTCTCCCCAATCCTATTCAATACTTCCTCATTAGTTATGTGATCTACCCATCTAATCTTCAGCGTTGTTCTGTAGCACCACATTTCGAAAGCTTCTATTCTCTTCTTGTCCAAACTATTTATCGTCCATGTTTCACTTCCATACATGGCTACACTCCATACAAATACTTTCAGAAATGACTTCCTGACAAATCTATGCTCGATGTTAACAAATCTCTCTTCTTCAGGAACGTCTTCCTTGCCACTGCCAGTCTACATTTTATATCCTCTCTACTTCAACCATCATCAGTTATTTTGCTCCCCAAATAGCAAAACTCCTTTACTACTTTAAGTGTCTCATTTCCTAATCTAATTCCCTCAGCATCACCCGAGTTAACACGACAACATTCCATTATCCTCGTTTTGCTTTTGTTGATGTTCATCTTATATCCTCCTTTCAAGACACTATCCATTCCATTCAACTGCTCTTCCAAGTCCTTTGCTGTCTCTGACAGAATTACGATGTCATCTTCTCCATGGATTTTAATACCTACTCCGAATTTTTCCTTTTGTTTCCTTCACTGCCTGCTCAATATACAGATTGAATAACATCGGGGAGACTCTACAACCCTGTCTCACTCCCTTCCCAACCACGCTTCCCTTTCATGTCCCTTGACTCTTATGACTGCCATCTGGTTTCTGTACAAATTGTAAATAGCCTTTCGCTCCCTGTATTTTACCCCTGCCTCCTCCAGAATTTGAAAGAGAGTATTCCAGTCAACATTGTCAAAAGCTTTCTCCAAGTCTACAAATGCTAGAAACGTAGGTTTGCCTTTCCTTAAACTAGCTTCTAAGATACGTCGTAGGGTCAGTATTGCCTCACTCGTTCCAACATTTCTATGGAATCCAAACTGATCTTCCCCGAGGTCGGCTTCTACTAGTTTTTCCATTCGTCTGTAAAGAATTTGCGTTAGTATTTTGCAGCTGTGATTTATTAAACTGATAGTTCGGTAATTTTCACATCTGTCAACACGTTTTCTTTGGGATTGGAATTATTATATTCTTCTTGAAGTCTGAGGGTATTTCGCCTGTCTCATACATCTTGCTCACCAAATGGTAGAGTTTTGGCAGGACTGGCTCTCCCAAAGCTGTCAGTAGTTCTAATGGAATGTTGTCTACTCCAGGGCCCTTGTTTCGACTCAGGTCCTTAAGTGCTCTGTCAAACTCTTCACACAGTATCTTATCTCCCATTCCATCTTCATCTACATCCTCCTCCATTTCCATAATATTGTCTTCAAGTACATCGCCCTTGTATAGACCCTCTATATACTTCTTCCACCTTTCTGCTTTCCCTTCTTTTGCTTAGAACTGGGTTTCCATCTGAGCTCTTGATATTCATACACGTGGTTCTCTTATCTCCAAAGGTCTCTAATTTTCCTGTAGGCAGTATCTATCTAACCCCTAGTGAGATAAGCCTCTACATCCTTACATTTGTCCTCTAGCCATCCCTGCTTACCCATTTTGCACTTCCTGTCCATCTCATTTTTGAGACGTTTGTATTCCTTTTTTCCTGCTTCATTTACTGAATTTTATATTTTCTCCTTTCATCAATTAAATTCAATATTTCTTCTGTTACCCAAGGATTTCTACTAGCCCTCGTCTTTTTACCTACTTGATCTTATGATGCCTTCACTTCTTCATCCCTCAAAGCTACCCGTTCTTCTTCAACTGTATTTCTTTCCCCCATTCCTGTCAATTGTTCCCTTATGCTCTCTCTGAAACTCTGTACAACCTCTGGTTCTTTTAGTTTATCCAGGTCCCATCTCCTTAAATTCCCACCTTATTGCAGTTTCTGCAGTTTTAATCTACAGGTCATAACCAATAGATTGTGGTCAGAGTCCACATCTGCCCCTGGAAATGTCTTACAATTTAAAACCTGGTTCCTAAATCTCTGTCTTACCATTATATAATCTGATACCTTTTAGTATCTCCAGGCTTCTTCCATGTATACAGCCTTCTTTTATGATTCTTGAACCAAGTGTTACCTATGATTAAGTTGTGCTCTGTGCAAAATTCTACCAGGCGGCTTCCTCTCATTTCTTTGCCCCAGTCCATATTCACCTACTACGTTTCCTTCTCTCCCTTTTCCTACTACCGAATTCCAGTCACCCATGACTATTAAATTTTCATCTTCTTTCACTATCTGAATAATTTCTTTTATTTGATCATACATTTCTTCAATTTCTTTGTCATCTGCAGAGCTAGTTGGCATATAAACGTTTACTACTGTAGCAGATGTGGGCTTCGTATCTATCTTGGCCACAACAATGCGTTCACTATGCTGTTTGTAGTAGCTTACCCGCATTCCTATTTTCCTATTCATTATTAAACCTACTCCTGCATTACCCCTATTTGATTTTGTGTTTATAACCCTGTAGTCACCTGACCAGAAGTCTTGTTCCTCCTGCCACTGAACTTCACTAATTCCCACTATAACTAACCTAGCCATTTCCCTTTTTAAATTTTCTGACCTACCTGCCCAATTAAAGGATCTGGCATTCCACGCTCCCATCCGTAGAACGCTAGTTTTCTTTCTCCTGATAACGACGTCCTCCTGAGTAGTCCCCGCCCGGAGATCCAAATGGGGGACTATTACCTCCGGAATATTTTACCCAAGAGGACGCCATCATCATTTAATCATACAGTAAAGCTGCATGTCCTCTGGAAAAATTACGGCTGTAGTTTCCCCTTGCTTTCAGCCGTTCGCAGTACCAGCACAGCAAGGCCGTTTTGGTTAATGTTGCAAGGCCAGATCAGTCAATCATCCAGACTGTTACCCCTGCAACTACTGAAAAGGCTGCTGCCCCTCCTCAGGAACCACTCATTTGTTTGGCCTCTCAACAGGTACCCCTCCGTTGTGGTTGCACCTATGGTACGGCTATCTGTATCGCTGAGGCACGCAAGCCTCCCCACCAACGGCAAGGTCCATGGTCCATGGGACTATACTACCACACAAAATTGCAACAATACGTCATTTCGTTCCAAAGAATGTCTACATTTTTCTAGATAACTCTGTATACAAAAAGACTGCAAACATAGGAAATATGATTTGAAGAAGAACAAGCAAATTGAGGATACACAACTGATAAACTGAAGACCAAAGCTGAAGTCCATTGAAATATACAAAATGGTGTGCTAACAACTGAAATGTAAGTAGACAGATATTTTTGAAGACTGAACACTGAATAATATATTCAGTTACTAAGCACTAAAAAAGAGAAGTCCTTGAATGGCACTATGATTTTCCAGTATACATGAATAGTGATGGCTGTAAACTGTCTACTAACAGAATTACCCAGTGGCGTGGGGCACACGTTAGCACACTGAATTTGGGAGTTTGGCAGTTCAGGTTCCCAAATGGCAATCTGAATTCAGTTTCGCCATTGTTTTCCTAAATCTCTTTTGCAAATGGTAAGGGCATTACTGATAATCTTCCCTGTTTCTCCTCTGAACTGAGCTTGTGCTCTGTCTCAATTATCTCTTTGTTGACAAGATGTTAAAACCTAATAGTTCTTTCCTTATTACCAACAACTTTCTTAACACATTGACACAATAGATCTTTATAGAGCGATTCATGTTAAGATCTACAGTTGGACTAAGGGACAAAACATGAAATTCATATGACTGAAGTGTCACCATAACTTTAAGGTAAGTGCCAGTGAGGCAAACTTTGCACCAGAAATCACAAATTGTCTGAAGATTAGTGGATGTACAGTGGTATCTTAAGTTTAAGAGATCCATGCTACATGGTCAAGTATTGTACCAGAAAAACTGGTATGTGCGCACGCAATGGCTAAACCCCCATCATTTCTGGGGGGAAGAAATAGGGCAGCAAAGATCTGAAATGTAACATTTACAAATTGATGTTACAGAGGTTAATACAACACAGACTATGGGTAGTGATGATAATGTGAATCTGAAACAGCCATAATTTTCCATGGAGTAAGTACTGCTTCATAAAAATATCACTTCGACTTCAGAGATTAGAACAGATTTGTTTTGTTTAAATGAATCTTATTCCAATGGGGGTGAGATCACCTGCTTGTCAGTAACATCTGTAGGCATAAAATAAATATTTTATCCAATGTCAGGAATAGTTGCACTTGATATGGCAATCTCTACTATTGAACTAGCACACTACTGTAGCAAACATTGCAGTGCTGATCAACTGTCCCCTTGTATTCCTCCCACAGGGGCCATGAAGATAGCTTAGCATAATTACAGTATGCACAGAGGCATTTGAGCAGTCATTCTATGCTCCATACATGAGTAAACTCCCATATATGTCACAATAGGAAGTATGCTGTGTGATGTAATTCACTGTGGTTTACACAGAGGATGTAGATGTGGAGTCAGATTAAACCAAGTAAAAAAAAAAAAAAAAAAAAAAAAAAATAATTTAATAAAAAAATAAAAATGTAGTGTTAGTGCAGACATAGACTAAGATAGCACTAAAATCCAACTTTTGGTGTACACTGACCACCAAGTAAATACGTAATTGTAACAATGAATACGAATGCCAAGTCTTGGATGTCGCACAGAGATACACAGTATGAAGTAGGTGCTACATTACAAGATTCTGGGGTCGAGCTGAATCTCTGTGATAAATCTACGAAGGCCTGTGCCCATAAAAAACTACAAATTAAATTTGTGACTATTTAATCTGAGGATTATAAAAAGAATTTCTAGTGTTACTAGAGTATGACCAACACAGACAAGTACACTACACATATTTGCAGTTATTCAAAGAGCATTACAGAAAACAGTATTTAACTGGGAAACTGTCTCTGGGACTCCACTCTACTCCACAGACCGCTGATCTTTATGACAGGGATGATGAGCAAGCAAGTTTTATCAGACAAGTTCCTTAGTACAAAAAAGAAATATCATGAGGGTTTGGTTCTGTAGAGCTTGATATGAACAGGACTCCAAGAGAGAAAGATCAGTTTGTTGACAAAATTATATACAGGGTCAATTAAACACAGATGTGTTGAGTGTTTCCCACAAAACTGTATTGGAAAGCATGGATCACAGGTATCTCTGCAGTAAAGGACCACACTGCAACAACTCTAAACTGAGAAGCACCAAGGGAGTTGTTATTTTTGTTTCCCCGCAACAGTTACGTCTATGAGAGAATTGGAACGCAAATTCAGATAATTGATAACTTTAACAATTATTGTGAGAGTAACATAAAAGTTACCCTTTTCAGTGGAGTAAGTGGTAAATGTTAAACATGCAATTCTTACATGGAATCCTGTGGAAGTTACTGTAGCCAAAGCTGAAGTACAAATCAGCGAGGTGGGAAGTCGAGAGACGACATACAAATAGTGATGAACCCAAATGAAGACACTGGATTTTTTTTTCAGTGGAGCCACCGAGCAGCAAGGAGTGAAACTGCATGATGACTCTTTGCAGAGAGACTGTATTGGCAGTTTGACACAAGACTTGGTAGTCAGCGCTTTATCTGCACATGCCCTGGGTGCTGATCTCATCTCATGACTTCAGTCTACTCCATGGTGTTTGATACCTACCCCAGTATTTGTTGTATTCATTACATTCTGATGCTTATTCTCATGAGCATTCAACTTTGCTCTCTATTCTGAATCCAGTTTTGACAGTCTCCCATCTCTCACCTGATGCTGCTTTTGTAGTTCGATTGTAATACTGATCAGAGTTCTGACTACTGACGAGTCCCTCTCATCACCATCATCATTCAAGTGATCCTTCTGTAATCTGACTGCATGCAAAAGTTAATGCCAGTCATATCAGACCACTCATAACGCAATTACCTAAATGGTGAATTACAGCAATCAATCATCATTTTTAGATTTTATTATGCAGATCAGATTTCAGCTAGTAGCTTGCCATTCTTAGTGCACCATTTTTTATTCTCAAAGCATGTAAATCCCTGTTTGGGCATCAGTCACAGTTCTTTGAATCACAGGGACTTACATGCATTGAGAATAGCTATGCTGCACTATAATTTATAAGTCACATACCGTTGCTGAGTGCACCCACTTTCTGAATGGAAGGTAACCTGATATATGGTTAATGCCAGTCATGTAGCCTTTGCCAGCAGACCATGATGCAAATCATCTTTGGCTGTTCAATGGCAACAAGTCAGTCATCTGCCAGCAGCTGCCAATCACCCATCATCCACTGCCTGCTTGCAGCGATGAAGGATTAGTTAAGAGCCCAAGACACACCACAACAAGTCGACAAACAACTCTTGTATTGTTGATGGCCAATTCAAGACCTTGGTGAGGTGTAGCTGACAAGCGAGATCCTCAGAGAGCGTGTTTATGTAATGTTCTTAGTCCACGCAAGCTGAGATACTATATTTAATGATGTTTCTTCTTTTTGTTGTTGTAATATTACTATGTATTTTCACCTCTCACTAATTCTGGTGTTATTGCATGCATTCAGTGAAGAGAGTTCTGGTATGACCAATGACTATCAGGCCTGGAGCCCAACGAATCAATTTTTCCCTATATCTCTGCTGAAAATGCACTTTCATTGCAGTGTAGTGACTAAAGTGGGCTTCATATTACTCCAGTTACCAAATTTTTTGGCACTCTGTGTGGGACTCAACATCACACGAGTTACCATATTATATAGGGTTTATTAAGGAAGTTAGCATTTTTTCTAGACAGGCTTTAAATGAATGTCTCCTGCAAGGCAGATTCCCCACTATTTTGAAGTGTTAATATTAAAGAAGGGACCAGACAAGGATCCTTCTCACCTGGTCGATTCTTGACTGGTGTAATAATCACAGTATTAGAAAAACTTCTGATGCAGACGTGTCATTGTATATTACACAGGATGAATTACTGGCACATGGAATTTTGCACAGAAAAATCAATGGAAGATGCATTTTACTAGGTGGCTGGACTGGATCATAAGTACACACAGTGATGTCTGAAAAGCACAGAATGGTGAGTCTGGTAGCAGAACACCATGCACAACCTGGCAGCCTATTTCAATCCTGAATACAGTGGTGGAAACAGCTTCTTAAAGTTAGATAATGTTATTCTAAATGATGCACACTTGGAACATTTTGTTCAACCGATTCTTTTTATCCTCTTTTTTTTTCTTTGTCCAAGACTAAATAGCTTCTTATCACTGGATAAAGCCCTAGTATTATCAGTATGAATCAGTCTGAGTGGTGTCTTATGTCACAATATTTCTGAGAATATAATTCCCTTGGGTTCTTTTCATAGCCGTGGTAGGTTTCATTACCGTAATCTGTGGGCCTTGGCATTTGTAATAGCCCACAACTGAAGCAAGTAATCCTTTATGCTAAAGTTTTTTTAATGCTTGGTAGAAGTTGGAAAGTTGATAGAACACCAATTAATTTTTCCAGTGCAATTGCTCAAATGATGTGTTAAACCTCAATATATCTAGCTTCTAGAACCTTTATAAAAAATCTATAAATTTTTAATTGTCTTGATAGCAATAATACATCACTTCACAATTGATTACTAGTTTGGGCTCTAGACAACTGTCTTTCAAACTGTAAAAAAATAAAAAAAATAAAATTGCCTTTAGATTAACTTGAACTGTATAATCTTTAAGAAAATACATTAGTTCAGAGTAATAAATGTTAAGTATCGGAAACGTACCACTCATGCTAGAGGTTATTTGTCTACATATACTACAGGCTACAATGCCAACGTTCAAAATTATCTCGACACTATGTAAAGAAATGGAAAATACTTATCAGGTAATGTCCACAAATAATTTTTAAGACAGTTGTCAGAGTAAAAAAAAACCAAAAATGATAAATTTGAAACTTGCCATGCTAACTAAAAAGCCAAGCTTTCAATACACTATGGGTATGAAGTTACGCTGTGCAATTCCGAACAATGCTTATTAAGCATGTACAATCTTGACCTATCTCCATTACGAAGTGTAACATGTCAATGATTCAAAGTTGGCCAAGGGATGTTTTTCATTCTTTGAAATCACCTGATGGTTTCAAATGCTGACGAAACAGGCTCTGACCATCTTCTGTATTTTTTATCACCAACATCTTACACTTCCTAATGAGGATATGTCAAAGTCATACTCACGTACACTGCTCAAGAAGTTTGGTTCACAATTGCACTCTTACCTTGTTAGTACAACTAACAGTTTTTTGAAAGCTTGTGTTATTAGTGGGTATGGCAGGTTTTTATATTTTTTATTATTTTTATTTTGTGATCTACCAACTATTTAAATAATCTATGTCTTAAAAATGGTTATTTCTTTACATTAACTGACAGTTTTTTCCATTTATATACATGTAGACATTACTGTTGTAGCCTACAGTGTAAATGGGCACAGGGCATCTATCATGAGTGCACGTTTTCATTAATTAACATTTATTACTGGGAAATAATGTACGTTCTTAAGGACTGTAAACTTCATGTTATCCAAAAGACAATTTTCTATTATTATTATTATTATTATTATTATTATTATTATTATTATTACAAATCTGCAGATGGCTGTTTAGCAATGAAGACTAGTATTCAATTTTAAAATAATGTGTAACTGGGATTGAAACGATTAAAAAATTTATAATTTTTATAAGACATTTTAAAAATACTTATCTTAGTACTGCTTATCTGTATACCATGACAGGGATATACACTGTAAATGTCTTTAGTATGAGGTAATGGTACGGGGGAAAAACGTCAAGTTTTGACATTTTTATCGCTATGTCAACCTTTCCCAAAGCATTTTTCCTCTTTGTGTTTATGATCTTTAAGTATTTCCCCAAGAAAAGATGCTTATTTTATAGTGTCTCAAATAGTTACTCTGAATCTCACAAAACATGTGACACTCAAAGTTGTATAAAATTAGTATCTGCAGTGAAATAATACAATCAAATTGGCCTGATAAGTCCTCCAAATGTCACACTGCTCACAATTACAACACTATTTTATGCTTGCACTGAAACTTTTTACATCACACTGGGATTGGTAACATTTGATATCTGGGTTCCAAACTGATAGGTAACACTGAATATAAAGGCCTCTCATCCAATGTACACATCAGAAACATTTTCCTCAGGCTTATTCTTACTCCAAGTTGATGTCTACATGAAACCTACTCAAAACACAGTTTTTCAGGTCCCAGGGATCCTGAAATTCAGAGCCACAAGAGCAAATACCATACTCCATTGCATAATGTTATCATTATCAACCAGAAAAATTTAACACATTCCAAGTAGGCCACGAGTATGCCAGCTACTTGTCTGGACTTCACACAAACACTTGTGAACTGCTTTATGCACTGAAAACAAGCAACACTCTTCAAAGTAGAATTTCAAACACAGAGAATCATGCCATAGGATAAGAGTCTCTTTCATGAGGTGAGAATTGTGTGCCATTGTTTAGTTCCCTATAGGCCAAATTCTTCAATTAAACAGTTCGAACATAAATGTGCAGCAAAGGTACAATTATTTTGCAATAGGAAACCTCAATATTCATTATGCAAATGGTAGGGGATGGAAATCAATTGCATCACTCTACCTACTACACCATGTAGATCAGGTGTTGTAAAAAAAATAATTTGCAGTTATGGAGCTGTCTGGCAAAATTCCAGGAATTTCAGTGTGAAGGCATCAGTTCACTAGCAGCTAACTTCCGCTGCTAACTTCTGCAAGCCCTTTACATTACACCAAAAATTTGTGCAAGTACCTGCAGATTGATTGTAAATGTGTTGCATTGTGGGATAGACAAGTGGAAGTTTAGAGCATCATGCTACAAAACCAGAGCAGCTGCCACCATAGTTTTTATTATGATGGAAAAATCATGATCAGAAACAAAAAAATAAGGGAAATAAACATTTGGGTCTCAAAATGGATACACAGGTGTACACATTTGATTTATTAACAAACACTACCAAATGAACTCAAAATCAGGACTTCACTCAGATTAAAAACTTTCTGAGAATGTTCTATGCATGTGTCAAATCATGTCTATCTTACAACAAAATATTCGAAAAAAGGATATAAAAATGCTGCAAGAGAATGCCTCTTAATTACTGTGATTTTTGCAAACAGTATTTATTATGTCAATAAAATCTTGTCAGTTTGCAAACCCTGTCACTTCGAATCAAACACTCAAGTTTTTTGATACATGTGTGTCATCACCATCAGAAGTAAAAACAAAAACACTTACTACCAGGGTTGATATTATGTTCTACTTATATAGATGGAGTGGCAACGTCTGGAATATGGCAGCATCTGGAACCTTTCAGAGTGGGTTGAAGTGGCATGCACATAGAGCATGTGTCACATGTGCTAGGAGCAGACAGCTCCTAGAGCTCTGTCCCACCAGACGACAGAGTAACATCACATGGCACAAGGGGGTCAGCACTGTGTTTGAAACTGCTGTTCCCTCTGCCTATAAGTGCCAAGCCTACATCCTTGCTTTTGCTTGATGACCAAATACTAAGTGTGTGCCCCTAGTCTCTGTTAAACCTGTTTCTTTTTATTCTAATTTTGGCTGCTTCTTTGATAACAGAATCCTCGTATAATGATGTTTGCCCGTTTTCTAGGCAATGTTCAGCCATGGCTCATTCAAGTTCCTTTTCTTTTATACATCATAAATGCTCTGCACAACACTCAGCAACAGTGCTATTAATTTGACCTATGTAAATCCTATAGCCATCAAATACAATTTGAAAAGAAGATAGTTTTGGCTGAAGCATTATCATACAGCGATTTGTTATCAGAGAGGCAGCCAAAATTAGAATAAACAGCAACAGTTTTAAGAGACCACGGGCACACACTTAAAAGGGCGTGGTAGTGGGTGTTAGAAATTGAGCAAAAGCAAAGATGTAGAACTGACACAGGGATGTTGGAGCAGCAGTTTCATATGTGGTACTGGACCCTCACACCATGTGACATCACTAAGTTCCAGAGCAGAATGAAACTGCTAGGAGCTGCCCGACTTGCCTTTCATGCATGCATCACTCTGGCCCGCCTGTGGAAGGTTCCAGATGCTGCCATTACAGGTATTAAACCGAGCAGATTTTATTGAAAGACACCACTATGAAAGACTTCAAGAACACAGTATTTATTACTTCTACTGGAAACTTAATGAATTTGAAAAGGGAATACAAAAACTAGTGGAACCATATTACCAAAAGAACACCCTTCAATTACTCTGATTTTTTGCAAATCTTTAGTGCAATCATAATGCTTTTGTGTTTTCACTATGATTTTTAAAAAATCAGCTAAAAGTTAAACACTTTTCTACTATCATTCTATTTCCCTTCTGCTATAAAAAAATCATTGTTAAACTCTTTTCTCATTTCCTTGGCTGACGAACTACATACGTTTAGGGGTTTCAGTGGTACATTGGTTTCAGTTCATCTGTCTTTGTGCCATTCTTTTTGACACTGACATTTTCATATTGGCACTGAACACGCAAAACTTCTGCAAGTTTAAGAAAAACTTGTAGCAACTGGCAAGTTCAGCAAGTTGAAAGAAACTTGTTTCCATTAATTTGTGAAAGCTACAGTTTCATGTTGACAAAACTTGTGGAATTCTACTTGCTGTGGTTGCTTCCAGGTCAAGGAACTTGCAAAAGTAGCTTCTGGGAGTGCCTTACAGAAGTTTACTTAATAGTGGACATACACCTTAAGATCTACATGACAATCCAAGAAACTGACACCAATCTGTGTTCAAGGGTTAAAACTTACGTACCAGGTGATAACATGCCTTGGAACCAAGTTCCTACAATCTGACCTACAAACTTCATGTTTTAATTGTTTAACATTACTCAAGTGCCACAACACAGGAGTCACATCACTTGCAAATGTTTACAGAGGTGCATATCTGTTAGTACACAATTAACGAGAGAAAATGGTAGGCACTACTAGTGGTCTGTTTGACTGTCAGACTAAAAGGCAACAACGTGCAGTCAGCCCAGAGCACTACATGTCTGATTAAGCCTTAACTGAGGAGAAGTTGAAAGTAGTCACAGCAATGCTGGTGATATGCCAAGTACAAGTAATTTTAATTATACTATAGTGGAAGTAGTTTGTCAGTGCCCTGGTCCAAATAGTGAATGATGTGAGTAATTGCTTTGTCTTTATGGTAAGGTAGTGTAATACCATTTTTGGGTTTTTATAGATGGTAATGGACATGAAAGGTAAATGGAGGAATCTCAAATAGCAAATTACAATTCAGTCAGCTGATAATATTAAAAACTTTGTTAGATAAGCTAACATTACAGGACAGAACAACTATCGCTACTGGTTCAGCAAAGGGATGTGGTTACAAACACCAGTACTAGTAATGGAATGAAAAGTCACAATGAAACAACAAAACTGAAGTAGAGAGGGCACATGTGTGGTCTAAGTTTTTGAATATTTACATAAAATGCTGTCTCTACACACAATTGCCTAACCATAATTAAACCACAAATAACGTATGGCATCACAAGACTCGTGGAAATAAAATCATATTCTCCTCTGCGACGAAAGATGTGCTGTTGACTGGTTTATTCTTGATAATTGTTGTTAAATAGTTATTTGATGATATCACAAATCATGTTAATGTAGTAAGTGATTCAGAGTAGAACTTTTATGAATACTAACACTGTTAAAACATGGCAAGTGTTCCACAAATCTTTAGACAAAAGTAAATACACTATAATAATAAACTGAACTGGAAACGAAAACTGTGTTGGAGCAAGCACTCCTGTCACCACTGTAAATGGAATAGTTTGAAGTGATACATAATGAGGATCCACAGAGACGTTTTACTGGGACTGTGCATGACATTCAAGCACAAAAAGAGTATGCATTCAGATGATCATTATCATATTGTAGGATGATCGATGTATGAGACATTCCACCTCTAAGGAATTAACGTATCATGGGCAGAAAATGGAATTGTTTGGAATGGTTGGGTGAACAGAGAAGTATGACAGATTTCATTGAAATCAGATCTTCATACAATGAAATTAAATCTCTATGGGCAACAGTTAAAAGAGCAACAAGGTAGTAAGGAAAATGGCCAAGCAATAAATGATAAGTAGCCACATGTTTAATAATCACTTCCTTCAAGTAGCTCTGAAGATTGGCATGGACAGTTCAGTTCAAAGGATGTGGCAAAATAGTATATATGTGAGCAGCATTGCCTCAAACACAGGCAAATTACAACAACTCCATGCCCTGCTGAAGAAATTTAGAATCTAACTTCCTCAATACCAAAAACTGCAAGAGAGTTGATAGATCTAAAGTAGAATACTAAAATCCTGTTCACATATATGCAATGTTTTCAGCAATATATGCAACATAACTATCACTAAATAAATATCCCAGACAAACAAATAAGTTATTGTCAGACTCCCTTATAAGAAAGATACCCCACTAATAATTACTGACAATCTCACTACTTACCCCCTCCTCCACCCCAAAAAAATAAAAAAAACAACATACTGGAAAAACTTATTTATACAGAAACCGTAACACACCTCTCTCAAAATAAGATTCTTAGGCAGTCTACTTGGATTTCAAAAGGATCTGTACACAGATCATTATTTTTCAATTCACAAATAAGGTTACACAAAATTTTAATGACAAAATATTGGCAACCAGTATCTTATGTGACTTGTCAAAAACCTTTGATTGTCTAGTTAACAATATTCTCCTAAAGAAGTTCAAGTATTATGGTGTCGGAGACCTTGCTGGTAACTGATTTTCTCTCTATATAGCTCTAAAGGCACAAAGGTTTACATTAAAAAACTCGGGGAGTGTATATCGTGAAACATCATCAGCTTGGGGGATAATCATCAGATATATATACCACAAGGAGAAATATTTGGTTTGCTACTGTTCTTGTTTTATATAAATTATCTTCCATCATATATCCAAGAAGTAGAAATAGTCCTCTTTTGCTGACAAGACAAGTATTATTATAATGGAGTAAGTTAAACACCTGGATCTGCACATAATACTTTCCTGATATTAATAACTGGTACTCAGCAAATGGGCTCACCGAATTTAGATAAAACACAATAGGTACTATATGCAATTTAACACACTACAACACCTGAAAAAGCTATTAGAACTAATACATGAGTGTAAGTCAATGAATGAAACAGAAAATTCGAAATTCTCAAGTGTTTGTATTTATAAGAACCTAAAACTTTTAAATTATGGGTATCAGATTTTTGAGATGAAAATATAAAAAAGTTTACTTTTCCTATGTTCATTCACGAATGTCTTATGGTATCATATTCTGGGATAACACAGCATACCAGAAAAAATTGGTCCACGGAAGCATGTACTAAGGATAGTTTGTTGTGTTCACTCTAAAACCTCTTGCAGACAGTGCGCATTTTAAAAAATTTAGCATACTGACAACTGCTTCAGAATACACATGAAAATTGTTAACGACAATCAGTCACTAACATTGTAAATATAGTAATAGAAGGACAAACAATTTACACTATCCACTGCTCAACCTTCGTGTGGCACAGAAAGATTGGAGATATTCAGCCATAAAATTATTTTAGCAACGACACACACACACACACACACACACACACACACACACACACACACACACACACACACACACACACACACACACACACACACAGAGAGAGAGAGAGAGAGAGAGAGAGAGAGAGAGAGAGAGTTAAGTTTTTTTTGGGGGGGGGGGGGGGGGGGGCGTGCGGGAGGGGGTCCAGCAAGATGCCACCTTTTCCACTGAAAATAATTACAGTAATTATAAAACATGCTGATTCAAGACATGCTACATGCTGCCACAGGATGGTAGGTCTGCATCTGTTCAGGACTGAGAAAATTGGATACTTTTTCTTATTTCATCGATCTCACTTCCATCAATATACAATTTTTGCTGCAGTGATAACCTGTTTCGGGCTGAAATGCCCATTCGCAAAACACACATCTAAAATTAGAAAGTAAATGTCTTACAATAAGGTTTACAAATTTTATGCTTGTCCATATTACAGGTACCTATATGGTTTTAAAAATTACTTCTTATTAACCGCAAGTAGTCATATAGTACCAAAAGGCACCAATAGCTACTGCGCAAAAAGTCAAAGTGTACTCACATCGATTTTAGCCTGTGTGTGTACTGTCGTACCTCACTGACAAACCAAACTGACAGGTATTACTGTCAGTAGTAACAGGCCACCTTGATAGGTGTCGCCCTCATACGTATGCGCATGACCACCTTTTTTAGTTTTCTATGGTGCTGCGGCACCGACTGTCATTTATTGATAACACTCTTAAAAATTAGAAGGGTATCTATTTTATATTGCAGGAAATGTAAACAATTTTGTTTTACAAAATAACACAGCATCCAAATTAAACTCACAAAGCGAGGAGGTAATGACACAGCGTGCCCTCCTGTACACAACACACCATTTTTATTGCAAGATATATCACTAAGAATTACTGGTTTCCATTGGGAGTCTACATCTACATATATACTCCGCTAGCCAAGAAGCGGTATGTGGCGGAGGGCACAATTTGCGCAAAGTAATATCCCCCCACCCCTGCCCCCAACCCCCTCTGTTCCACTCGCAGATTGTGCGAGGGAATAACGACTGTCTGAATCCCTCTGTGCGAGCTCTAACTTCCCTTATCTTGGAATGGTGATCATTGCACGATTTGAAAGTTTGTGGTAATAATATATGCTCTACATTCTCAGTGAATGATCAGATTTTGAAATTTAGTGAGCAGCCTCTTCCGTTTAGTATGTCCCACTTCAAACTTCGTACAATATTTGTAACACTCTTGTGGTGGCTAAACATACTAGTCACAAATCTTGCCACTCTTCATTGGACCTTCTCTATCTCTCAAATCAGACCCAACTGGTACGGACGGGTTCCATAAAGACTAACAATAAGCTAAGACTGGATAAACTAACATATTGTAAGCTATTTCCTTTATTTAAGGACTGCATCGCTCCAGGATTCTACCAATAAGCAGCTATCTAGAGTTTGCCTTACCCATTACTTGTGTCATTTCGAATAGTCAAACCCAGATACTTGACGGATGTTACCGCTTCCAAAGACTGGGCATTTATTTTGTACTCCTACATTAATGGGGAGTCAATGCTAGAAATAAAATAAGGTAAAAACCATAAAACAGTTACATCTCTTTCACCTTACATTATTAGTGTAACCTTCAGTGAAAAACGCAGTTACACAATAAAATAAACATTACGAAGCACCATACTGATCATCATCTGACAATCATCACCTATGGCGCAACGGCCGTATTCAAAGGCAAAACTTTATTTCTACATTAATCATACATGTGTAAAATGGTATGTAAAGGAATTTATATAGAAAGTTTCAGTAATACACCATTATATACAACCACACCACAGAAGAGCCTCTTACAAATAAGATGTGCCATCACCACGTGTGCAGACAACTGGTCGTACACATTCGCGTAAGTGTATCACACAATTGTGCATGCACGCAACCTACACAAGCTAGCAACATTACAAACGCCTTTCACTCTGAAAGGGAATAACCATAAATTATGTTGGCTACTCCTTTATTTTCTAAAACATAATTGTTAACATTTCCTGTAATGTAAAATTGATACCTCCTACTTTTTCAAAATGTTATCAATAAATGACAATGGATGCAGCAGCACCATAGAAAACTAATAGGTGGCCATATGCACATGCAGAAATGTATGGACGCAGCACTTATCAAAGTGGCCCATTGGCTACAATATTTGGTTACATACAGTCACATGCACAGTAGACACAGATTAATATCAGTGAGTGTACTTCTTGACCACAGTCTGACTTTGTACAAAAGCTATTCATGCCCTTTGGTATCACATTGTATAACTAATTACAGTTAATAGCAAGGTATGTCTATAAGCACATAACTACCCATAATATGGACATGCACATGAACATTATTGTGCAATGTGTATTTTGTAATTTGAGGTGTGTGGTTTGAGTCAGCCCAAAACCAGTAACCACTGCAACAAGAAATGGATCTTGATGTAACAGACTTTAAAAAAAAATCAATTTCCAAAATATAAAACCGACTTGTTCTATATCATAGAGAGATGTTACAACAGTGAGCCACGAAAAATGCAAGTAACGAAGGTCATGCAGGCACTGGGCTTTTCATGTATTACAGTGTCAAGGGTGTACAGCAATAAACCAACACCACCGGAGTCAACTGCCATGGGCAACAAGGCACGTGCTGTTTGTTTTGTGTAGAGACAGCAAATATATGCTGGTGCACACTGCTGCTGGTCGCATGTGACAGTCTAGAAAGGCTCTCTTTTGTGGCAGTTGGAAATACAAAACACCAAACTGTGGCCAGTGTTTCTGCTTCTGTCTCTCTCCATACCAATTTATAGTCAGAAAAATATATCTGTCACTTGTTAATGCAACACTCCCTGTGTTTGCTTTGTGCCCACTGTAATGGACAATTAGCCTCCTCATTCCTACACTAAGATGAAAATCAATATTAATGTTCTACATGTAGTACATGCTACAGACAGATGTCATAGAATGAATCTACTGGCTGGTGTATCACGTGGTACAGTGTCCCAGTGTGCACTGCGAACTCTTCTCTTTCTTATGTGCACAAGGCACAGTTTACACCCAATACAGACTAATAAAAATTTGCTCCTCTTATTAATCAAAGAACTATAGGTGGGACTAGTGTCACTCAATGGACTGATGCCCTTTGAAGTAGGAGAGAGACGTTTCTTCTTCTTCTTCTTGATTGTGGGAACAGTTAAGTCTAAATGCAAGAGGTTCTACCTCAACATAATCCTCCGCAAGCCACCATATAATGCATGACAGTACTTTGTCCCTCTGCTACCCATTCCTTTTCCCATTCCATTCGCAAATGGAGCAAAGGAAAATTAACTATCAATACATCTCTGTATGAGCCTGAATTTCTCTCCTCTTATCTTCACGTTCCTTATGCAAAACGTACATTGGCAGTTGTAGAATCATTTTGCAGTCAGCTGCTACTGCCTGTTCTCTCTAAAGGAACTTTTACTCATTCAGTTCACCTAAAGCAATGGATATTGCAACAAGAAAACTGAAGCAGCAGCACAGTGCTAAGTTGTTTTCAACTATGCATAATTAACTGATGGATTTGCAGTGATGGCTGATCATTTTAGTTAGTGGAGGTGCTAATATGTCATATACTGTTTAACCAATTTAGTAGTTATCCAATCCCACCCACTGGAGCTTTTGTTTTTTAATGATATTACTTTTTCACGTCCTTTATTGCGAATCTTAAAATCTGTGATATACTCAGCTTTCTGGAGTCCAAATGGGTGTACTTTACTGGATATTCTGCTACGTCAACATCTGACTTTGCCACATTTATGAAGAATTTATTAATTTTTGGTAGTTCAGTGAATAATCCGGGGTGCGCAGATTCCTAAAGCTAGACAAAATTTATGAAGATATTCAAACACATAATTTGTTAAAATATTATCTATACAAGTTACTGACTGTGCATTTACTCTAGTGGCTAGCATGAAGTTTACTTTGAAGCCAAAGTTTTTTTATTAAGTCACTGAATTTTGACTACTGCTGCCAACTGATATTAATACTGAAGTCACTATCGGATAATCTTTTTTTTCCCCTTTTTTCTTAGAGATTTCAAAGCAGGCATTTAAATTTGACCAAAAAATCTTAAATTGTAGCTGCTTCTGGTATTCTGTAAATAGAAACTATTATGACATTTACATCCCTTAACTCTACACAGCAGCTTTTAAATATACACTCTTCATTTAAATAATATAAGTCATTTCTTATTTGATATTTTATATCAGAAGGAGGAAGTATGCAAGGTGATTTCTCATGTCTACAAAAGATATTGGCAACTACAAAATTTTCGATTTCATTAAGAATTTTAATCTTGTCAAACATTCGCCAGTGTTCATTGGGGGCAAATAACTTTGATATTTACACTTTAAAAACAATTTTTAATTCATCAACTTCATGACTTTTGTTTGGAAAGTCAGTACTCAGGCCATTTATATTCACCTGCATTAAGTAGGGAACCTCTTTCGTATTTATGGTTTACAGCATAATCTTTCTTGAGCACTGTTTCGGTCTTGCCATTTTTGTTAACAAACACTGTTTCTAATCCCCATTATTACTCAATTTCCCCCATTTTTCAGAATTTTACATGTATCAATGATCATTTTACTAAGAATTTTGGATCCTAACCTATTTGAAAGGAAACTGTCTTTAACTGAACATTTTTTGCTTAAGAATTTATTTGGATTTATAAATATAGTCCTAGATCATTGTACTTTCATTTAAATCATGACGATTCGCTTCATATATTGATCACCGACAGATCAATGTTGTGTGTCACCATATTAACAATCATCCAATTTATCAATGTTGGTGGTTAATATATTGTGCAAACAACTGAATGATGACAAGCAAGTGGGAAACAAAACATTGAAACGTGTACCAAGAAGGTAGCAGAAAACTACTATACACACTTTTATCTTAGACCAAGTAGTTCCTTCGTGTACCTACTGAATGGACACAGAATGAATGAATGAATGAATGAATGAATGAATGAATGAATGAATAATAATAATAATAATAATAAAGATGGAATACTGCTATCACTCACAGACCAATGAAACACGAGTCAAGAAAGTAGTCTTATCATTCATATATTTCACCCTTGAATGAAATAACAGCCCCCAAACAAAGAAATTATGTAGAACTAGATTTCACTAATTACAATGGCACCTAGCACTACACTAAAGAAAGAACTGCCTACCACAATAATATTTATCTGTATATTTTAGTATTTCACTATGAATCTTGTCTATGATGCCTTTGTTCCATGCCATATTTATTCAATGTTTCTGAGTGTTTTTCAGCTTGGTGGGAACTGGGAATAATGGAAGGAGTGTGTGAGGAGGAGCTACCAAAGTAGCTACAATTTACCAAAAGAGTGATGACTAATGTTTGTATTATCATCACATCTATTTTGGTGCTTCACAGATTGCAATGCTTTTCACTAGGCTACTACAATATTGGAACATAGCTTGATAAAGGAACTTAAATATTGCATAGTGTCTGTATTGCCTATAATACAAACAGGGGGGAAATGGAAATGTCCACGAGCAAATAACAAATAGTTCCTTCCTCCGATGTGCTACGTGTGTTGGCTCTACACTAAAGTTATCACATACACAATATTGTGAATTTAACCAACAAATCATCATCATTACCAACAGTTTAAACCGTAATTTAGTGGAAGACATGCACTTATGAAACCCAGAACAATTTTGTCACCAAATCAACTTACACCATTCATTAAAAATAATGTGATGATTAAATGTAATTCCTTACCAATTTTATGATATAAGAATTAATACCAGTCACTGGGAAACCAAATTTTAATAAGCAGCATGAAAGTTCTATTCGCACATAGGCCCTATATACTGCACAAAGTACTTTATCCTTAGATCCCGCAGTTCTATAATATCACAGAGAAAGTTCATCCTGTTTCATACTGAAATAATTGAGTGGTACTAGTCAATGTATCAGCCCTATACATGGCAAACAGCATACAGTTGAAAATAACAAAAAGAATATTTGACTTTGCAACTTAACTGCTAAACCAAATGTCTCATTTGCAGGCAATGCTCTTACTGGCACAGCTATCCAGGTAAGTCTCATTGGTTCTATTCAGCAGTGCTTCCCCTCACTTCCTCTAAAAGTCTCTCTGATGTGTCTACATACTAGTGCCTTGGGGAGAAAGGGTATGTAAAACCTGAGTGATGATTTTTAGTGCTACCACCAAAGGAATGACAACACAGACTTGATTATAGGAAAAACAGGTAGCGGTCTTAGGCTTATTGGTAGGATACTGGGGAAATGCTATCAGTCTAGGTCTATAAGGGCGATCGCTTAGAAAACAATTGTGCAAACCATGTACGGGGTCCATAACAAATACTTACAGAAGATATTTAACATATGCAGAGAAAGAGCGGTACCAATAATCACAAGTTTGTTTCAGCCAAGGGCCAGCTCATCGAGATGATGAAAACATCAAATGACAAATGCTTGAAGATAGGATGCCAGCTATCCAGTAAAATATTTCCTACAAACTCACAAAAAACCTGTATTAATTGAGGAACCTAGGAATATACTATAAACTATTGCATGTCTCTCTTGTTGTTGTGGTCTTCAGTCCTGAGACTGGTTTGATGCAGCTCTCTATGCTACTCTATCCTGTGCAAACTGTACTTACTGCAACCTACATCCTTCTCGTCAAGTTGTGCCACAAACTTCTCCTCTCCCCAAACCTCTCCAATACCTCCTCGTTAGTTATGTGATCCACCCAGTTAATCTTCAGCATTCTTCTGTAGCACCACATTTCGAAAGCTATTCTCTTCTTCTCTAAACTATTAATCGTCCATGTTTCACATCCATACAATACTTTCAGAAACGACTTCCTGACACTCAAATCTATACTCTATGTTAAATTTCTTTTCTTCAGAAACGCTTTCCTTGCCATTGCCAGTATACATTTTATATCCTCTCTACTTCGACCATCATCAGTTATTTTGCTCCCCAAATAGCAAAACTCCTTTACAACTTTAAGTGTCTCATTTCCAAATCTAATTCCCTCAGCGTGACCTGACTTAATTTGGCTACATTCCATAATCCTTGTTTTGCTTTTGTTGATGTTCATCTTATATCCTCCTTTCAAGACACTATCCATACCATTAAGCTGCTCCTCCAGGTCCTTTGCTGTCTCTGACAGAATTACAATGTCATCGGCGAACCTCAAAGTTTTTCAAAATATCCACTCGTGTACTGCCGGTCTATAGTGTCCAACGGGCATTATAGACCGGCAGTACACCCGTGGATATTTTGATTATCAAATACGCCGGGAGAAACTCAAGAATCACTCAAAGTTTTTATTTCTTCTCAATGGATTTTAATACCTACTCTGAATTTTTCTTTTGTTTCCTTCACTGCTTGCTCAATATACAGATTGAATAACATCGGGGAGACTCTACAACCCTGTCTCACTCCCTTCCCAACCACGCTTCCCTTTCATGTCCCTTGACTCATAACTGCCATCTGGTTTCTGTACAAATTGTAAATAGCGTTTCGCTCCCTGTATTTTACCGCTGCCACCTTCAGAATTTGAAAGAGAGTATTCCAGTCAACATTGTCAAAAGCTTTCTCTAAGTCTCTTGTAGGGATCTTGAAAATAAGACTGACCACTGTAAGAACAGAAGTATTAAGCAGTCAGTCTCCCATACTCCGTATATGGTATAATGGTAAGTTCCATTTGTTACACACTTCTAAGTTGCTTCCAGAATATATATGTAGAAATCAATCTCACTACCAATGTATGCAAATGGGGAAACAGGGAGAGGGGGGGGGGGGGGGGGGAGGAGGAGGGAGAGGTGGCGGGGGGGGGGGGGGGGGGGGCAGGGCAGGCTGAAACAACAAGGTGGGCTATAAGGCGTGGGCCTGGATACTTTCGCCAAGAAGAGCATTGCCACTGACACAAATCACATGCAGTCCTTATGTTTCATAAAGTTTTAGGAGAAAATGTTTGGGTATAAATATAGCCGAACACTTAAAAATAATGCAACTTCTGAAACAATTACATTCAGGTTATAAATGAAACAGCACAGACTGTTGAAGTTCTTCAGTATTCATTTATTTCATTAACCAGATTTCAACTTACATCAGACCTTTTATATTTACACAAGGCTAATCAATTGCTGTTTTAATGGCTAACATTTCCAAGCAACATCACTCAGGTGAGATGAAAGTGGCTATCAAAATGTGGCAAACTATTTCTTTTAACCTGCGAACTTTTCAATTCTGCTGCCTCTCCTTTACGTAAGTTTCCTGATCTTGTCTTGGATTCCATATTACAAGTATCATTGACTGGATTAAGACAGATTCTTGTGCTCCAATATGGTAGCAAAAATGTACATTAGGCAATTAAATCTATGTATGCGAACATTTATTGAGTACAGAATTCTGGCGTGGATCAATGGCTGAAAACAGCACATGAAAGTTTTAATTTCTATTGAACTGGAACAAAGAATCTTTTCAACAATTCCAAAATCAATGCCCACCTCTACATTGACAATCACATTTCTTCAAAATATTTACAGTTTTGAATACCAACAACAGCCTTACAGTACATTTATTTTCTAATTAACTTTTTCCCAGAAATCCCTTCTGACTTGCAACAAGCAGTGTTATTCAAAAATAAAACAGAGGAATAAAATAATTGTCCACATTACTTTTTAGTGAATATATCTCAGAATGGAGTGAGCTATTCATCAGTAAAATTCTTTGCTACAATGAAAATGAAAACAAAATGACAGAGTGCAGACAGCTTTAACTGCAGTTCTTTTTCTATTCACGGTTGTCTGCAATACATTGTCACTGGACGGGTACACAAAGCAAGTCAACTCTCACATTTGCCAACTGCCAGCATGTAGCCATAAATACTGATTGCTGTAAGTGTCCAAGTGTTATACAAATGACATGTTCCACATCATACTGTTCATTTCTAAAACATGTCATTTCTAAGCAATATAAAAATTTTTCCTTCAATAAAACTGAGACGTTATATTCGTTATACATGTATTGGCAAATAAAACTTGAAACAATCTGAATAGAGCTACACACAGCCGACCAGGCACAAAATTTTATGCCTACCTGACAAAAATGACATTCACATAAACCAATGGTTTTGAAGCACAATCACATTACAATAGTACGGACTAACTGGGGGGAACGGTACACAGAGTCAATGTTGACATCCTGAGGAATTTTATGGTTCACAAAACAAACACCTCATGCTTAACATAAAATCAGCACCAAGATAACTGAAGACATCATATGCACTCTAGATGCAGGAATATATAAAAACTAAATACTTCAAAGGCTTTTGTTTTTAAATACAGCTGATAAAAAGCAACAGGCAACGTAAATCACTCGCATAGGTTCAGCTATTTTTTTGTAATGTTTTCAAGTGTATCCATCTTTAAACTACTTCTATAATTTATGTATGTTATTTAAATCGAGAACAATGGTCCATATAAACGGGGGGGGGGGGCGGTTCAGACTTTTCAGTAATTCATGTGTACCGACTTACAACGAATACAATGGGCTTTAACATAATTTCTTTCAGCTGGTCTATAAAATATTACAGTACAAAGACGATGGCCAGCATATTCGCCCTCACTGTCAAACATATCCAACACTTAGCATCCAGAAACTGCAGATGACATTCCACTTACACATGTAAGTCATACAGTTTTTTAAATCACTCTTGGCAAGCCAATTAAAAAAATGCGCTGAATACTCAAATTTAAAGAAGAATCTAAGATTGGACAGGCGATGATTAGAGCCTACTGCACTTGCCACAATGTACGAAGCACCTGAATTTGTATTGCAAAACCTGGAAGAAATACTCCATAACCCCTGTTCTCAATAGGTTAGTAATCCCAACAGCAAACTCAAGCCGGTGTGGCATAACCCGTGTGGGACCGATTCACTTTTTCGCCTAGTGCGTAACCCTACAACATTTACAGCCTATTAAGGTACTATTGATTACTATGTTCGTAATTAACACTACCTTTCGTCGCGCTATTAACGCCGAACAATAGGGAACAAATTCTCTACGTTTTACGCATGCAGAAAGATTTTTGATTTAAATAAACATAAGGTCACATGCACGAACGGTGTAAATTATGATCATGATAAACTTCAAATACTATACTTACTATCACTTGGAAAACGCACGACACCACCTCACGTCAGCTTCATTTCGGTCTTTGTAATTACATTCTTCTACAGTTTCCCATTTCGCCGGCGGCGATTTAGGAGCCGTTCACTGATGCACAACACCAGGCGCGTTCCAGACAAACATTGTCGTAAATGTTTAACTCTTTGGTTTCTCCTTTTAATATTAAAACGTTCAAATATTTACGATAAATGCAGCACCTTTCGAACTAGTGAACACCGAGTACTTTGTCTGCAGAACGTTTCTTACGTACTCTTTTGTGCGTGTATATATACACACAAAGTGACAGAAAAAAAGGTGCGACTGGCTTATCCGCTATTCGTAACCGTCGTCGAAGTACGAATAACCGTTTTCAGAGTTCCTTTTCACTATTACTTCACATGTACGATTTCGTACTATGCAAACAAAAAACTTTGGCAGCTCTCTTTGTATGCTCTACGGGCACATACGGATAAGCCCCGTGTTCGTTCTATAAAATGTGCAAGTTAAGCTTTTTTTTATTTCCTCAAATACACTTCCACTGAAAACGCTGCTCCTGTTATCACACGAAGCGCTACAGGTTCATAGGTAAACTTGTCGAATGCTACAAGCGTCCACGATCTTATGCCGGTAGCAGAAGATATTTTGTATGTTTTGTCATCGACAAGCTCTTGTCACTGCCACTTGTTTAAAGTGGTATCACTCCAAGCAATGTGAAATATATGTTCAATAATGAACAAAAAAAATTATCCGACCGGAAAACCTTCGATGAGGTTACAGTACAGAAATTAGATTTTCACAATCGCCTGGAAAGCTCCAACTAGTAACTATCGCGCCAATACACTTTTACTGCCTTGATCAGAGATAATTTCTCCATGTTCTGAGACAAGCAGATATTTCTCTCACGTGAAGCTCTTTGCACATTCTGCTTTACTAAATCAAGAAATTTTTCGATTATAACTATGCAGAAACATGCAAATGTGCTGTTAAATTCACATATTTATGTTAAAAAAATTTATTTTGATTTTTTTGGGATTCAGGGTTTCGATTGGCGATTTTCTTTTGAGATGATCATATTTACGAGAATAACGGTCCGTCTAGTTCAACATCTCGGGTCGTTTATATTTTAGCAGTGCTTTAAATTTTAAAGAAACTGTTTTCCATTAAAGTGGGAAGAACAGTTGTAAACATACCTCCATAGAAGCCACGTACTCTTCAGCTTTCCAGTCTTTAACATTGTGCGAAATATAGATAAGAACAAAGACTGTTTTCTTGACTCCACTTGGGAAGTCAGTACCCACAATTTCAAGATAACTATGTGCTGTTCGTGTGATGGGGAACGATGCTAAAAGATATATTAAGCTTTTCAAGTTTTGTCGACAAAGAGTTAAGGGCAGATTACGGAATTACGAGGAAGAAAATCTGACATGTTCTTTTAACAGGAACTGAAGGAGCTGTGTGCCATACATGATTTACGGACAGTATGGAAATCCTAAATCTCGGTAGATAGACTCAAATTTAAACCTTCAGTCCTCTTGATGCAAGTTCAGTATCTAACTGAAAAACATTAATTAAATAGTTAAAAGAATTGACTGAAAGTGGGCCCAAGAACTGACCCTTGATGGAGTCTACATCTCTTTTTCTGTTAATTTCTCTGAAAATTAGAAACTTTTATGTGTTTCTGCATCTTTCTATTTTCTGTCAATGATTTATTGACCACTATCGAGATAAGAAACTGAATATCATCATCAATTACGTCAAAAGTGTTTGTATATATTTTGAGCCACTATAATAGACTTAATCTGATGTCTGCTGTCAGAAAAATAAATTTGATGCTAGAATGAGTGCGTGTATTTTGTGCAGAATCGCACTCTGGTGTGGGTCTTATTGCTTCTGTTAACAGGTCCGATTACACAGTCCATGGCGTTTATTCACACTGGTGGCAGCAACACTTCCAGATAACAGAGAAATACACTTTTCAGGGCAGATTTTGCAAAAATAAAATGGTTTCTGCACATCTGAGTAGAGTTTCGTCCTGTCAGCTCTAAATTCGTCAGAGCACACTGTCAGATAACCTTATTGCATCAGATTATTTGAGGAGTGGAAGCAAGAATAATGAACTACTTTTTTCCGTCGATAAATCAAATTTGTCTAATTCAGTTGACAATTTATGAAAACTGTGAAGCATTGGTAGAAGTATTTCAAATTTTCCCATTTTTACGTTTCCTGTCATTCTCTAGGTGTTTCTGTTTGTTAATAATAATTTTAAGAATTGATGCATTTGCAGCAGAATATAACTGTAGAGAGATATGAAGAAGCAAAAAGTTTCTGTAACTCTGAGCATTTGCCCTAAACTTAAAAATATCGACCGTAATAAAAATTTCCCAAAAAGTTATTAAGAAGCATGTGCTATATAAATAGAATTTCATAACAAATAATAGATAATAATTATATTCTGTGTCTTTCCTGATATTTTACTATATTCATAAAACATTTTGAAGGTCTACTGGATTGTTTGACTGTTGTAAAGGAAGACAATTGTGGTCACTAGTAATGAGAGTATAGATTCTTTTGAAATCTCCTCTAGTAAATATTTATTGCAGTCTGTAACATTGTCATTCCATTTAAATCAGACAGTTAACTCTGCAAGTAAGGTAGCTTAATTTTCTCTAATTTGCTATTCATAATGTCTATATAGACAAAATATGGAATACTGCAGGGCTCAATCTTAGGTACAGTACTCTTCTTGATTTATGTGGATAACTTGAATATTCGAGTCCCCCCCAAAAAATAACCTACTTGCCAATGACTCCAGCATATTGCTTATTGGATCCAGCCCCGAAACCTTGCAGTCAACTGCAGACAGTTCTATGATAATAATTTCTATGTTGCTCGCCAAAAACAAACTCACTGTAAATATTGAAAAAAACTGTCTGTGTCAACTTTCATTTATTGCCTGCATCTAATCAAATTTCTATTGTAGTACAACAAAAAGGGGGTATAAGGGGTGATAAATTCTCATCCAAATGCCATCCTCACCAGCATGTGATGCACCGTGCTGTAAACTGATGACGCTCTGGCGACTGAATGACTCCTGGGATAAGGAGTTCCCCTCTTCCATGGCAACGGCCTCTACCAGACTGATCAAAATGTTGATGACAATGGAATGATTAATGGGATGCTTGGTTTGCGAATGGGAACTTGAAATATTAGGTCAGTCATGACAGGAGGAATGAAGCAATTGATCACAGTACTAGGCAACTATAAGTGCCTCGTAGCAGCTATACAAGAAACAAGAATCCTCCAAGGAATCATGAAGGTTGGAGATCACTACACATTATCCAACAGCAATGAGCAACAGCCAGATTGGACCTCTGGAGTGGGATTCGCTGTTCACAAAAAGGTGTTCTCAGTGGTTAGTAACTGGATCCCAATAAATGATCACATTTGTGTGATGATTCTGAAGGCATCATCATACAAGTTTTGCTTTGTTAACTGTCATGCACTATCGGAGGACACAGATGATGAGATAAAGAACAACTTTTATGTTGATTTGGAGGACACTACCGACAGACTACCGCGGCATTTGATCCGTTTAGTCCTGGGTGATCTCAGTGCACAAAGTGGAAAAGAAAATGAATATTGTTCCAAAATTGGGGGTAATAGCCTACATGAAGTGACCAATGATAACGATGTTAGGTTGATAAATTTTGATGACCTTAGAAGACCAATCATTTGTAGCACCTACTTCCCATGGAAAGAGATACATAAAGCCACATGGATATCACCAAATGGTAAGACGAAAAAGCAGATTGATGATGCATTGGTGGATGGATGGCACTGTGGATGCATCGAGCAATTACGAACATACCGTGGTGTTGATATGAATTCAGACCACTTTTTAGTAGTTTTGAAGATCTGTCTAAAACTATCCACAAAATGGAAAGAAAAAGAGAGGGAATAGTTTGTCACGATAAGGACAAACTTTCAAATGAGCAAGTAAGACAGCGATACCAAGATAGAGTCACTAGCTCGCTTTTGACAACAGAGGCCCTGGATAATGTAGAAAGAATATGGAAACAATTGAAGGAAATGGTTATCAAGAGTGCAAAGGAAGAACTGGGATGACAACCTAAATCCAGAAACAAACTATGGTTTGATGATGAATGCCAATTGGCTGTTAAAGATAGGCTGGAGAAGAGATTAGAGTAGTTTAATCACCCATCAGAAGATATACAAGCAACATATCCAGAAGTGAGATGACTGACAGGCAGGCTCATTAGAAGGAAGAAAAGAAAATATGGTAAGAAACTATTGTTCGTAGTTGAGGACTCAAAGAAAACACCACACTCCTTTTTCAAGTTGGAAAGTTTTGCTCGAGGCAATTATAAACAGCAAACTTTAATTCTAACAGATGAAGAAGGGAATTTCGTACCTCCTATGGAGCAAGAGAGCAACTCTATGTCCAATTTTTGAAAAAGGAGATGCCACAAAAGTGGACAGTTATCGAGGAATCTCGCTACTTGAGATAGGTTATAAAGTCAACCTCCCTATTACTTAGTCACCTGAAACCAGCTCTACAAGAGATCATAACACCATATCAATGTGGTTTCATGGCAGGATGCTCAACCATAGATCACATCTTTACACTACGACAGCTAATAGAAAAGTACTATGAATCTGATAGAGATTTACACCTCATATTTATAGATTTCCAACAGGCCTATGACAGCATCAATTGGACGGTACTGTGGAGGATAATGCAGGAGTTGGGCATCACAAGAAAATACATCCAAGTGATTGAAGCAAGTTATACAGATACAAGCTGCCAAGTATCGTTTGGAAACAAAATGTCAGAGCATTTCACTATTCAACACAGTTTGAGACAAGCAGATCCTTTGTCCCCAGTGCTATTCAACATTGCACCGGAAAAGGTACAAAGTGAAATTGGTAATGACAGGGAGATGGATATGATTGGGAAAGCTGATGTTGGTAGGACAATCAGAGGACGACGACTCCAGTGGCTGGGACATGTCTTAAGAGATAGAGGATCTATCCTCAACTGGGTGTTCAGTTCCCAGCTGATTAGAAGACATGCAAGAGGTCATCCAAGAACTAGGTGGAAAGCTAGGGTGATGAGGACGTTGCAGAAGTTAGAACCAGCAGCATCCCTGGAAGATACAATGGACAGAAGAAAGTGGAACAACATCTGCCGGAAATACCTTCTACTGTGATCAGGACAATGCTCCTTCCTGCAGCACTGAGTGTGTTATAGATCGTCGTATAGTGTGTTATTCTGGTTTGCAATATTTCTTCTGTCATGGGACTTTATGGACTGTTATGCACAATAAATTATGATGATGATGAGCACAACAAAAAAAATGGTCCCCTAGAAAATGTGTCACGAACTTTTTAGTTTGTAGGTTCATCGCAATTTAAAGTGGGACACACATAGAAACAACTAGTCTCAGACGCTCTCATCTATATGCCATGATCTAAGAATATTAAAGTCAACTACAAGCAAAAAAAAACACAGTACTGTGGGCAAACTATGTGCAGTTCCACTCCCTGCTTTGATATGGGATCATTTTCTGGGGATACTGAGCACACCGTGTGGCAGTTTTTAAAATACAAAAAAGAGCTCTAAGAATAATTTGTGGCCTTGAAAAGGTGGAGTTCTGCAAATATCGTTTTACTGATCTTGGTGCTCTGAATGTTTAGATTTATTCATTTGCGAAACTATTTTGTTCAGTAGAGACTTCCTCTCGAAAAACAGGAAAAATACTACAGAACTAAAATGTACACAACTATTGCACCAGAAGAAAATCAAATGTACACCAAAAATATAGCAGAACAGCCTATTAGAGGAGCATAACTAACTCTGGTTAATACTACACAATAAAATACTAGAGGAAATCAAAATTGCTACACATTCAATGTTTAAAATTAAACTAAAGCATATCTAATAAAACACTATTACTGTTCTGTAAAACAATTTCTGAATATGTAACAAAAAAGTTACTTAAAAATTAGCTTGTAAGAATAGGTACTTAAATTTTGTCTACTATTTGCTAATACTATGAATTACTGCAACTTTTATTTGATCTGTCCAATATCAGATGTGCATTTTTTGCTGTATGATAAAACTGGACCAATGGAAAACCAGTCAGTCAAAAGTCTAATGAATAAAATAATATCATAAAACTAGAAGTCTATAGTCTGTCAGTTCACTTCCTGCTTTTCCATAAAAAAGTTTGAAATACAAAGTTGGTATGAAAACCATGGTAATTTATTTTAGTGAGGACTCTAAGCCATAGTGCAACTACATTTTTAACATTAACAAACATTACCAGAGGTTAAACACATGGCCAGCGACATGCAAACAGCCAAGAACTGACATGAAGTAGAAGCCCAGTACTTTGAATTCTACATCTAGACATCTACATCCATACTCCGCAAGCCACCTGACGGTGTGTGGCGGAGGGTACCCTGAGTACCTCTATCGGTTCTCCCTTCTATTCCAGTCTCGTATTGTACGTGGAAAGAAGGATTGTCGGTATGTTTCTGTGTGGGCTCTAATCTCTCTGATTTTCTCCTTATGGTCTCTTCGCGAGATATACGTAGGAGGGAGCAATATACTGCTTGACTCTTCGGTGAAGGTATGTTCTCGAAACTTTAACAAAAGCCCGTACCGAGCTTCTGAGCGTCTCTCCTGCAGAGTCTTCCACTGGAGTTTATCTATCATCTCCGTAACGCTTTCGCAATTACTAAATGATCCTGTAACGAAGCGCACTGCTCTCCGTTGGATCTTCTCTATCTCTTCTATCAACCCTACCTGGTGCAGATCCCACACTGCTGAGCAGTATTCAAGTATTGGGCGAACAAACGTACTGTAACCTACTTCCTTTGTTGTCGGATTGCATTTCCTTAGGATTCTTCCAATGAATCTCAGTCTGGCATCTGCTTTACCGACGATCAACTTTATATGATCATTCCATTTTAAATCACTCTTAATGCGTACTCCCAGATAATTTATGGAATTAACTACTTCCAGTTGCTGACCTGCTATTTTGTAGCTAAATGATAAGGGACCTATCTTTCTATGTATTCGCATCACATTACACTTGTCTACATTGAGATTCAGTTGCCATTCCATGCACCATGCGTCAATTCGCTGCAGATCCTCCTGCATTTCAGTACAATTTTCCATTGTTGCAACCTCTCGATACACCACAGCATCATCTGCAAAAAGCCTCAGTGAACTTCCGATGTCATCCACCAGGTCATTTATGTATATTGTGAATAGCAACGGTCCTATGACACTCCCCTGCGGCACACCTGAAATCACTCTTACTTCAGAAGACTTCTCTCCACTGAGAATGACATGCTGCGTTCTGTTATCTAGGAACTCCTCAATCCAATCACACAATTGATCTGATAGTCCATATGCTCTTACTTTGTTCATTAAACGACTGTGGGGAACTGTGTCAAAAGCCTTGCGGAAGTCAAGAAACACGGCATCTACCTGTGAACCCGTGTCTAAGGCCCTCTGAGTCCCATGGACGAATAGCGCGAGCTGGGTTTCAGACGACCGTCTTTTTCGAAACCCATGCTGATTCCTACAGAGTAGATTTCTAGTCTCCAGAAAAGACATTATTCTCGAACATAATACGTGTTCCAAAATTCTACAACTGATCGACGTTAGAGATATAGGTCTATAGTTCTACACATGTGTTCGACGTCCCTTCTTGAAAACGGGGATGATCTGTGCCCTTTTCCAATCGTTTGGAACGCTTCGCTCTTCCAGAGACCTACGGTACACCGCTGCAAGAAGGGGGGCAAGTTCCTTCCCCACAGAGCAACATACAGTTCTTTGTAACAAGTAATAATACAGATTCTTGCACATATATTTTCTACAAATTTGTTGACACTTAAAAATAAGTTCTCAGTTCCTAATTTCTAAATATGAAAGGAAAGACTGAAGTGCTTTTCCCATTATTCTATGTAATTGAAGTTACAAATGATAGTAAGATAACATAGATGCAACTAGTATGAATACAACAGACCCAAATTACAAAAATGATCTCAGGTTAGACGATACATTTCGAACAGAAATATGTAGCAGCAGAGTCTTAGGTTGCAGGACGACTTAGAATTAGAATACTAGGTCACCAATGTTTTAAGTCCTAGTGTTGGTCTGGATCAGATGACAGTGGGCTTAGGACCATCTTTTAAAGATCCACAAAAGAAGACCGCTTGCCTGTAGTGTGTGGGCAAGCCATAGTACAGTCAGAGACCCTGGGTAAAATATTAAGTGTGGCTTGGTAAAGACAGAGTCAGAACTGAGATATACTGGTGTTGGCTTTGTGTTTGTCCTGATCTCATTTAAACTTCCCTAGCGATGAGAGTCAATTTGGAGCTAAAATGACAGATTGTGTTGGTTGTAGGGTAACACATTGTTGTGGTTCATACTGATTGTATCAGTATCATATTTGGCATAGCATTTAGTTCTACAGGAGCAGGAATGCTTAAACGGTTGAGCTCATAGCAGATTATGTATAGGTGAGGGGAGGCACTGTCATGAGTGATAAAATACCAGTGGTTATGCATGTCAGTGAAGCGCCGTTTCGGGTAGATAGAACAGAATGAAATCAAGTTTTCAGAGAGGTAAGAAGTGAAACAAACATTCCGTCTGAGAAAGAAACAAAACAGCACAAATCCAAGATACTGCATCTAAACGAACAGCTGTAAGCTCAAAATGTTTGGGAAACATCAGAAATTTTAATTCCTCTGAGACAACAACTACTTTATCAGTGCAAATAAGTAGTTCATTAATTCTGTTTCTCAGCCCTCGAATATTCCTATGCAGAAACAGAGATTGCCGAAGTACTTAAAAATAATGATCCCACATGCTTTCAAGGGAGAAACATTAAGCAATGTGTCAAAATCCATAAGGTAGCCTATATTGCAAGCCAAGTTTATGGCAAATTTCAAGTAGATGGCAATTTCGACAAATAAATCAAAGGGAGCGTGGAGTTTCATAAGCAAGAAAGCAAATCACCTGATTTTGATTCCGTGAATATGGAACTGCAACCATGATTCACAATTGCATAGACACTAATCCACAAGGTGTTTCAGATATATTCAACAACCACTAAGGAAGTATTATAAAGAAGCTACTGCAAAGTATATCCTCTCTGATATGACCAAGACCAAGAACAATTCAGAAATATGCAGTTTCCTATAGGGTAGGTTATGTGCAAAGAAACCTATACCAAATGCATTTAGAACAACAAATGGCTGGATGAACAGGACACAAAATTAATACACCTGAAGATGCCTAACATCAATAAATTTCAGTTGCAAAAGACAGATATTTCCTTATCTTTACGATAAAACACAATTTGCAAGTATTATTAGCAACTGAGGAAAAGTCTGCAAATATTACCAATGCTATGTATGTGTATGTACACTCCATTCTAGATGCTATAGACAAAAAAACCAAAAGCAGTTAGGATTTTCATAGATGTTTCAAAGACATTTTATGTCATAGACAACAACATTCTACTAGACAAAGTGGAGTCAGCTGGCGTCATAGGCATTTCTATGAATGGTTCAGCTCATATTTGACAAACAGGAAACAGTAATTAGCAATAAACAAAGATCAAGGACATATGGGAGCTAACTACTGTGATTATGGAGATATAGCAAAAAGTTTTCAATATTTTGACCAATTCTGTTCCCTCTCTACATGAATGAGTCATAGTTGAACATCAGTGCATCTTTAACAGCAGATATGATCACGTACTTCAAGATACCATAACTGAAGGTTGTAGGTATGTTTGGTGATTGGTTCGACAAAATAGCCTGATAATCAGAACTTTTATCTGAGAATGAAAAAATCTGTGCTCTGTATGAAAATATATGTTCTGGAATACAGGGTGTATCAAAGTGAACCATCCGATTTTTAAAAAATCGTCACTATTATGTTATTTGATATATGCATGTGCCCAATGTACTCTTGGAAAGACCAAACTCTCGAGTTTTACATGGTTTCCACTAGGTATCATCAGTGTGTACCCACTTCAGTTCTAGTAAAAATGGTGTCAGAACAACAGAAAACGTTTTGTGTTATACGTTTTGAGCAGTGCAGGTCAGCAATAACGGTTCAGCATAGCTTTCGTACCAGGTTTGGTGTGGATCCTCTTACAGCATAGAGCATTAGACGACAGCATGAACAATTCCGACAAACAGGTTGTTTGTGTAAAGGCAAATCGCCAGGCCATCCCCAAGTGTTTGACATAGACATCAAACGCATTGGCCGTAGTTTCACAAGGAGCACACAGAAATTAGTTTGCCATGCAGTTCGACTGCTCAACATGCCCCCGATGTTCATCTGGCTTGTGTTGCGTCGAAATTTTCAAATGAAACCATACAAAATTCAGCTGCTGCAAGCTATTCGTGAAGGTGACAAACAACAACGTGTGGAGTTCCACACTTAGTGTTTAGTGATGAGGCAACATTCCATTTAAATAGAAAAGTGAACTGTCATAATGTGGGAATATGGGGTACAGAACAACCACATGAAATTGTACAACATGAGAGAGACTCTCCAAAATTTAATGTGTTTTGTGCAGGTTCACAGGAAAAGGTGAATGGTCCATTCTTCATTGCCATGAACACTGTTACAAGATGCACATATCTCGGTTTGCTTGAGAACTTTCTTTTCCCACAGTTGGAGACTCATTCGAATGACTTCATTTACCAACAGGACTTGGCACCGCCAAAATGGCATCTGGAAGTGTGGACATTTTTAAATCAAAGGACTACTAAACGATGGATCAGTTGCACTGGACCAAATGATCCAGTCTTACATTACTGGCCTCCAGGGCCATCAGATCTGACTGTATGTGATTAATTCCTGTTGGGGCTTATGAAAGGCTGTTTATGTGCCTCCATTACCAACAGCTATGAATGAACTGAGACATCACATAACAGCAGCTGTGGAAACTGTAACTCAAGACATGTTAGCTGCAAACTGGGAACAATTTGAACATGCATTAACATATGCCATGCATCTCAAGGGGGGTATATCGAACACCTAAGAAAAGGTATGAAAAAAGCTTTTTGAGTTTCCCAATGATGAAAAAAAAATTATTGTATATGTTTATTAGTTTCAGAAATACTGACATGCCAAACCGCATGACTCTTTTTGATACACCCTGTGTACACTGCATCAGAAACAAGATTGTTTTGTCTGTGGATCCAGGACAACTTAAAATGGCAAACACACATCAGCAAATGTAATAGTAATCTGAATAAAGAGTGCTTGAAATATGCCTTCTTGCATACTGCACATACACAGACTGTTTGTGCTGTTTACTATGCTCATTGCCGGCCAGAGTGGCCGTGCGGTTCTAGGCGATACGGTCTAGAACTGAGTGACCGTTATGGTTGCAGGTTCGAATCCTACCTCGGGCATGGATGTGTGTGATGTCCTTAGGTTAGTTAAGTTTAATTAGTTCTAAGTTGTAGGCGACTGATGACCTCAGCAGTTAAGTCGCATAGTGCTCAGAGCCTTTTGAACCATTTGAACTATGCTCATGATGGAAAAACTGTCACCACAGCGTAACTATAATAATGATGCTTCATCTTTATGTAAGTACAGATACATTTTCGACAAATGCTGCCTTACCACTTAACAATTGTCCCACTTGTATCTGTTCAGTCATCAGAATTTTTTTTTTTTGTATTTATACAATAATCTCCAGCAATATAAACATGTACATGAATGTATAAACACTTGAGGATGGGCGCAAGCCCGAAACCCGTCGTGTGACAAATAAATAACCTTTTGTTGTGACTGGTAGAGGAAATTTTTCTATGCCCTCTAAAGGAACAGTCTCGGAGTTCAACAGCATCCACTATGGATAAAATTCAAAAACAATACAATATAGGATACAGTGAAAGAAGAGACTGGAAGAACCAGAGATGGGGAGGACCAGATAGCCTTATGGGTAAATGATACACTGGTAACATATGCGTAGTGTTGTGAAACTTTTAACATACATTTCATGACTGTTACTGAAAAGATGGGATGGTCAAGTTTAGTAGGTGCTATCATGGAATATTTCAGAGTAACCATTACTTATGTAACATCAATATGACATATTGCACAAATAAAATTAATATCCACCATAAAGTCAAATCATTTTAATGGTAATGATAAAGCATCAAAGTAGTATAGAAATGGGCATTCTGACACAGCTAGACTCGTTACAGATACACTACATGACATTGAGTTCAATCATTGACCTTTTGTTCAAGGTCAGACATGATGTCATCAATGACCTTGAACTTGTGACATTATCAGTGAGATCACCATTCTTATCAGTGTGGGGAGGGAATGCACCCTCCTTATATCCTGCCAGTCATAGTGCAGTATTATAAGTCCAAGAGGGCAGATATAGTCCAAGTGCATAAAAATAAAATTTAAAAATATCTCCCCTCAACCTATGCTCAATGAATCATAGTACAGTATTAAAAATGAAACAACCAATGAAAAATCCAAGATTGTGGTAATAGCCCAACTACATTAGTGCAACATTAAAAACTATGTCTTTGTCCCCTAATTCCAACCAATCACACCATGCAGTACTCCTTATGCCCAGCCAGTTATAGTGTGGCATTAAAAATCTAAATTGGCAGAAGTAGTAGAGTTGTTTTAACAGAATGTTTAAAACCTCTCTCTCCTCATTATATGGAAACAGGGATCAAGTGTGTTGTTTAATACCTTACCTTCCCTATTTCCATCCAATCAGAGCATAGTGTAAAAGTGGTGCTAAGCTACATTACTTCCATCCAGTCCAACTGTGTACTCTGTAACAGTCTCCTCTGTTTTTATTAATCATATAATGCATATCAAAAATGCAAGATGACAGAAACTAACCAAATGTACATTATATCTCACACCCCATCCAAAATTTAACTAATCAGAGTGTAGTGTAAAAGTGGCGCAAAATTACACTGTTTACAGCGTTCCCCTAAGCTTCTGAGCAGATAAAGATAGTTTAAGTTGTTTAGTAGCCAAAAACCATGTTGCTTCTAGTGAATGACGAACTGCTCAGCTATTTTCATTTTCGAAGCTAGGGTGCACTGCTTGTAACCATCAATGGTGAGCCTATTTCGAGGCAATTGTTTTACATCTTTTTCTTTATAATCACCCCTCCTCTTCTTTCAAATCAGTCATACAGTGCAGTATCAAAAATCCAAGATGATGGAAACAAACCAATTGTGCATTATACCCCATGTCCTGCCCTACCTCCAAACAATCAGAGTTTAGTAAAAAAATGGTGTCAAATTACACTGTTTCTGATGTTCCCCCTCCCCCTTTTCCTATCTTCAACCACTCAGAGCACTGTATGCAATATGATGTGTGAAATTGTGACAAGGATATAGCCATTATTTCTCTGACTCAATATTGAATTGAAACCAAAGTCAAAGCTATGGAGACATATACCTCTGGCATTAATATTCAAATGACTCCTAGGTCAAAGACATGTATTACAGACTCATATTCAGAAAAAACAGAACACCTTCAATAACTAGTGATAGGACATTCATAATCACAGGACATATACATTAGTATGTTCTGCGGAAATGGTTAGCATTTGTTGCCTCAGTTTAGCATGTGTCCTGTTGCCTGGCAGGCACAAGGTCCACTATGAGCCTCACAGCTTGTTCCATGAGAGGCGGCATCGATGTGTATAAGGCGCAAATGGTGCCTTGTGGTATAGCCATCCATGCTGCAGTCACTGGATCCAAAGTTCATCTGTGGTGAAGCTTCCTGCCAGATTGTTTGCCACACTGACTATTGAACTCGGGACCTTTGCCTTTCATGGGCAGGTGCTCTACTGACTAAGCTATGCAAGCACAACTCATGAACCATCCATGTAGCTTCACCTCCGACAGTACCTCGACTCCTGTGGTGGTTGGCGTTGCATCACAGCACTCCGTCTGACATTTCACCGTATCCCACACACTTTCGATTGGCGACAAGTCCAATGAGTGGCAGACTGGGGCCAAAGACTGACATCCTGTGACACCAAGAAGGCATGTGTTTGTGCAGCAACATGTGGCCATGCATTTTCTTGCTGTAAAATGGCGTCATGGGTGTTGGGCAGAAAGGATATGGCTGGGGTCACAGGATGTCCTGCACATAAGTCATACTGGCCACAGTTTCCAGGACATGCACCAACTGTTATCTGTGGTTGTGCCCAATAGCACCTCACCCCAAAAAGCCTTGAGTTGGTGCTGTATGTCTTGAGCAAATGCTGCCACTGTGATCACAATCCCATTGTCTGCAGTGAGCCTAAATACAGCCATCATTTTTAGACAAACATAGACAAGGTTCGTCTGAAAACACTATCTGATGCCATTCTTGCCCCAGTGACATCGTTCTGTACACCATTACCAACCAGCATGTTTCTGCACATTCGTCAATGGTAGGCTGAGAAGTGGACGTTGTGTACGTAATGCATGCCATAATAAATGGGGATGGACTGTCAACCCTGATAATGTATGATGTGTTACACTGTTTCACTGTAGCGCCAGAGGCAAAAAGGACGCAGATCACTCCTGCAATTCCATTCGGATGAGGTGTCGATCTTTTTGGGAGTTGGCCTAGGTGGTGCAACCTGCGCAATCTCGTCGTATTCTATGGACTTCCGTGGACCATTCAGCACACATCAGTTGCACTGATGAAACACTTCATCCCACACAAGCAGCAATTTCCTGGATGGATGCATCAGATTCTCTCATGCCAGCAATGCGCCCTCGTTCAAAATCGCTGATTTCACAGTAAGGTTCGTGTATATATCTGTGAGGCATCTTGCATGTCCGCTCATGTCTCACTGCTCCATTACCTTCGGTTTACAGTGGCAAAGAGAGCTGCAGGCACATTTTAGTGGAAGTTGGTGGTGCAACACAATATCGATTTTGACATTAAACCCATAGGCATAGATGGTTCAAACACTAATCATTTTTACAGAACATACTAATGTACATGTCTTGTGAAAATGAGAATCCTATCTCTAGTCGTTCAAGGTTTCTGTTTTTTGTGAATATCAGTGTATATGTATAAACACACATTTCTCCATATTTAATAAGTCAAATGCTGTGATCTCTCTAGTAACCATTTTTATCTTCCTCGCTCCCCCTCCTCTCTCTCTCTCTCTCTCTCTCTCTGTCTCTCTCTCTCTCTCTCTCTCTCTCTCTCTCTCTCTCTCTCTCTCTCTCTCATGCACACACACATCTCTGTATTTCATACGTCAAATATACTATATACTCCTCAAACACATATGAAATCACTAATGAATGCCTGAATATGTTCCCAAATATTGCAAAAAAGTTCCAATGAGATTACACACTGCACTGTCATGTTATTTTATTTTTTTCATCAACCCTTTAACTGCTGTGAATGCATTACTCGTCATTCTCCACCTGTCCCCACGCGCCGAGGACCTGTTTGAACACGGTCCCCGGGTTTTCCTGAAGTGCTGCATATGTTTACGCGTCCTGTTTTGCTAACATCTTATTACTGTGGACGAGTTACTTCCATATCTCCGTGAACAAAAACGTTTCGAGTATTTATCAAATAACATATCTGCCTCTTTGTGTGCTATCATTTGCAAGAAATCTTGTTTTGGTGTCTTCCATTTGTGAAATATGACAATTGTTACGAGCATGTGATTCAGTATGCACAGGGATGGAAATGGGCACACTACACACGATCATCCAATGGACATAAAAATCAATAACTCGAGAAAAAATGAGATACCATTGTTCTCTCAGTTTAAATAAAAATTTCTATGTCTTATTTACACTTCACACACTACAATGTATGGGTTAAAATCAACCATATACAAAGTTTACACAATGCGTTTTTACCTCTGCAGACTCTTTAAAATGTCATGCAACGTTTTACTTAATTAGATTCAGCACAGTAATTATGATGTATAATAAAAATAAATTCAGTCCTTTAATGAGTGGAGATTACACTGTAAGATGTGTGAAAATCAAATTTTTTCACCTAATAGTTTTCTTAAAATCGGATGATAAGTATTTCACAGTGGCCAGAATGGTGTCTCTCATCAGAGGAGCGAAATGGTTTAATCGCTTCTCACATACACGTTTGTGCACCTCTGCCTCATCATTAAATATCATATTATAATTTATTTCTTGCGAAAAAGTGTGGATATTACATTTATGTAAGTGACTTACAGTACATGTTGCTTAGCATCAGTTGAGCTCCTTGCCTGCCACTGCCAGATAGGGAGAATGGTCCAGTGCAGGTGGAGATATATCTGAATGTATCACGTGTCCTGATAAGACATGGTACAACTGAGAGACAAATGCACACTCGCTAATGCTGTGTGAAGTAAACAAAGTACAGAGGTAGAAAACTCAAACAAAAAAAATACTATGTACAAAATTTATTGTAAAAAAATATTTTTTATATAGTTCCATTATTACCATTCTTTATAACATTCACATTACATTTTAAAGTATTTACATTATTTATACATTTTTAAAAGTATATACATTTCTATGATAAAAATCAGTCAGCTATTTACATTATGTACAATCATCATTTTTGAAGTATATGTACCATGAGGGAGTTCTCCAAATGGGATGGAAATCGAGACGTGATGTACACATACAAACAAATGATTACAATTTCAGAATAATTGGATCACTTATTCAAGAGAGAGATTCACAAATTGAGCAATCCAGTAACACGTTGGGCTATCGATGGCCATTATACAGGCAGTTATTCAGCTTGGAATTGATTAATAGCGTTGTTGTATGTCTTCCGGAGGGATACTGAGCCAAATTATGTCCAACTGGCGATTTAGGCAATCAAAATCCTGAGATGTTAGGAGCATGCTGCCCATGACAGTCCAAACGTTCTCCATTTGGGAGAGATGCAACGACCTTGCTATTCAAGGTAGGGTTTAGCAAGCATGAAGACAAGCAGTAGTAACTCTCGCAGTATGTGGATGGGTATTATCTCGGTGAAGTGTAAACCCAGGATTGCTTGTCATGAAAGGCAGCAAAACGGGGCATGGAATATCGTGAATGTACCACTGCGCAGTAAGGGTGCAGCACATCACAAACAAATGGACCCTGCTATGAAAAGAAATGGCACCCTTCACCATCACCCCTGATTGTTATACCGTATGGTGGGCGAGAGTCAGGTTGGTAATCCAATGCAGTCCTGGACGTCTCCAGACACGTCGTAGGCCTGGAATCTCATTGACTGAAGTCTAATTGTCTTTAGTGATGAGTCCCACTTCGAACTGAGCCAGGAAATACCTGTCTGGAAATGCCCCGGACAGTGATAGGATAGCAACCTGATTCTCGCCCACCATACGGCCTGACAACCATGACTGATGGTCTGGTATGTCATTTCATTTGATAGCAGAATCCATTTGGTTGTCATAGGCAGCACCCCTGCAGCACAGCAATACGTCGACGATAGTCTATGCTCCATTTTTTTGCCCTCCATGGCAAGCTATCTTGGGCCTACATTTCAGCAAGATAATGCCTGTCCGCACATAGTGAGAGTTTCTACTGTTTGTCTTCGTGTTTGTCAGACCCTATCTTGGTCAGTAAGGTCGCCACATCTCACCCAAGTTGAGAACTTTTGGTCTAGTATGGGTGGGGCAGTACAACTCTCTCGGGATTTTGATGATCTAATGCACAATTTGAATAGAATTTGGTTCGACATCCAACAAATAGATCAGTCGGTGAAAAGCCGAATAACTGCTTGCATAATGGCCAGACGTGGACCACAGTTTTACTGGCATGCTCAATTTGTGAAGGTGTAGGCAACTTTCATGGATGCTAGTAAGGACAAAAACAACAAAAAATGTCCAGTAAACATAGGATGTAAAAGACAAACCTAATGAGGGGCTCTGAGCTTTTGTCCATCTTCGCTACTGTGAAAGACATCTGCACTATTGAACATGTGCTCATGACTCTTAAGGTATGAATTTTAGAGGCCATGTTTACTGGACATTATTTCTTGGTTTGGTCCATACTACCACCTGTGAAAGTTGTATAACCTACATTTTTAGCAAAAACAGTACTGGTACATTTAGTTCACTGTCAGAGGTATATCAAAATGGTTTTTGACTTGTTCATTTCTGGTACAAGGATCCTTACCTTAAACTGATACATTTATCCTTCTCCATCATTTTAGAACATTTGTAACATCATGACAGACTCATTCTGTATACACATATATTGATATGGGGGCTGTCACCTGTAGCTTTGATGCTCTGTGGCGTCTCTGTACGACGTTTCCGGACATGATTTCCTATTCAGAACATTATGCTCTCATGTTCCTTTACAAGTCTTCGAAGTTTGTAATGAGAATTTCCTAACGTGTGTGTCCTTCAATATTAGATGGATAATATTAATATGACCTGGATTTAATGTAATTTCTATATCGTCTTCTGTTTTCTTTGGTTCATTTAGATTAGTGATCGTGATATGCCTGTCGTAACAGCTCTGATTGTGGAAGATGACGCACACATTTCCGCACTGCCTATAATTCACATTGCAGCCTGGATGTGCGGAGGCTTGTTACGCACCTGAGGAATGAGAATGATCTTGGTGTTTCACATTATCTTCCACAAAGAGTTTCTTGCAAATGTGTGCTGAGCAGAATGCTAATTCTTCTTCGGAGCTTAATGTTATCATTTTATTTTGTAATGAAAAGGTATTCACAGTCTCAGCGATTGCATAGGGTTGTACAGTTGTACAGTAAACCATTCCAAGCAATCACTGCCTCTGTCATTTAATCCCATATCCTGCGCCTATTTTGGTAGTGCACACAGGTCAGTATCGAGACTCTCGATAGCTGGCTTCAGGTTTATAGGTTTAGCACTTAAATACAACTAGAGGTTGTCAGTGTACATATGGTATTAGAAGACTACACGGAAAGTAGGGATTAAGTCCAAACTTCAGGAAAATGAATTAGTGGTACCATTATGAAGTTCATCAGATTTTCTTTCAGCTGGGTGAACTTAATGAATGTGATGGGTATAGTCACAGAGCTGTAGCTAGATTAAAATATGGTATACATGAAGAAAATGGGTCAAGTCTGTCCAACACACAGACAGAAAGGATGAAGTCCATCAGGTGCGGATTTCTGAGATGTATTGATTTTTTTGTCTGTTTTTATGTAAGCCTCATTGTTGACATTGTTAAACGCAATGTCATTGTTGATCTTTCTTATGTATTGTCGAAGCTAACACGGAACAGATTTGACATTGGCTTCTTTGCTCTATACCGTGGTGGGACTGAATTTCGTGCCGTGGTTTGTGCTAACACAGAACAGCCTTGACAACCGCTTCAGCACTTTGTGGTGTGGTAAATAGAACTGAATTTCATGTAAACTTCAACTGTGGCCTGTGTTTCAACTGGCGATGGAATATCCAAAATCAAACTGCAGTATTACGTCTAGAGACTAGACAGAGCTATGGTAGACAATCTGAAGTATCTAAAAAGCTAAGAACAATGTCACGTGAAATAGCAGAGCATTGTAATTGCATGAAGAATTGTACTGATTTTCTAACTGGCAGAGAAGTCTACATTAATACCTAATTTCAATTTTCGAAGGACTGGAATGAGCAAAGTTGTCACCTGACTGGACTGATTTCTGTTGACAATTTACAACACAGAAGGCCTCGCAGAGGTGAGACAGTAGCTACTTTGTGTGTTTATACATTTCATTATAAGGTCAGAATAATGAGAGACAATACTGTGACAGAATTGTCTGCATGGTATTTCAAAGAAAAGATTAGAAACTATCAGAAATTCCTTAAGAAATGAAGGCATGGCGCCAGTTGATAAACGAGAGAAACACGGAAACCAATTTCATAAACTTTCAACATAAACAGAGCAAAACATCTGCGCTCACATGAAGTAATTTAAAGGACGGTGCAGTCATTACAGCATAAATAAAACACAGAAACTGTATTTGCTGAAGAATTCACAGTGAAGAAGACGTTCAAGATCTTTCAAGAGACACATTGTGCTTGTTACGTATCATAGGAAACGTATCTTAAAACATTTAATACAAAATTTAATATCTCATTTAGTTTCCCTCCTAGTAATACATGTGGTACTTGTGATAAGTTTTCTGTAACTCTCAAAGTTCTAGAGTGACAACTCACACATACAGCACATGGAAAGATGAGACGTTCAAAGTAATATTAAGAGAGAAAAGATTGAATATGGACTGCACCACCGTAAACCTGATGCATTCTATCAGCGTAAAAGACAATCTCGACAAAGAAGCAGGAAGTTTACATACACGGAATCAATATGTATGGATTTCCAACTAAATCTTTCATGTCTAAACATCAGCACCAACATTGTCTATCATAAGCAATAGTTTCTTCTATATCTACTTAACATACATCGACCCTCAGACAGTAATGCAGTGTTTTATGTTTATTCTGAAACTACGGGGAAGAAAGGTTCAAATGAAGTAGTTTCTTTCCTGCAACAGTATGTAACTTCGTTTCTTGATCCTGAAAATTTGGAATTATTTTGTGACTCATGTGGTGGTCAAAATAAAAACTACACCCTTTGCCCATCATGCAAAGCAATTTGAATCAATTCATGTGACATTCCAAGTCAGAGGACATTCATACCTGGAAAGTGACAAAGACATGGGTATCATCAGACTTAAAACAAAAGCTGAGCTCTCAAAGGACTGGACAGACATAATCACAGATGTGCATGGGAAATCTATTCCTTTTCAGGTTTTTGAAGTTGATGGCTCAATGATAAGTTATTGGACTGATTTCCTGCAACCAAGATACCTACCAAAATGTCCATTCCCATCGCGAATTATTAAGGAGATGAAGATAGAACGTCACCATCCAGGGCTTATCACGCATCGTGACATTTACAACAGATCTTGGATTACATCAGTTGTTACTGCTCCTGCTGGACGAATGGAAGACGAACCAGAACTTGGAGAAGGAGAGTTTTTGTTCCCTTCTCCCAGTTACAAAGGTAGGCTGCTAAAGACTTTAGTTATAGTAACTAAATGAAACTAGATCATATCAGTGTGTGAAATAGCAGGTCCTGCGTTATTATAACAAACCTAATGAAATACCACGCTAATAAGAGGTCGCATGTCCAATGTTTCAGGACTGCTACCATTCAGCGAGGAAATGTATCATGATCTGCAAGAACTGAAGATGTTCTGTGACACAGGGGCCCACTAGTACTATACAAATATTCCTTTCTGGCAGTGAATTTAAAAACACATTATATGTTGAAACTTCCTGGCATATTAAAACTGTGTGCCGGACCGAGACTCGAACTCAGGACCTTTGCCTTTTGCGGGCAAGTGCCCTACCAACTTCTTTTTTTTTTTTTTTACCAACTGAGCTACCCAAGCACGACTCACACCCCGTCGTCACAGCTTTACTTCTGCCAGCATCTCGTCTCCTACCTACCAAACTTTACAGAAGCTCTCCTGCTATCCTTGCACAACTAGCACTCCTGAATGAAAGGATACTGCAGAGACATGGCTTAGCCACTCTGTTTCAGGAGTGCTGGTTGTGCATGGTCCACAGGAGAGCTTCTGTAAAGTTTGGAAGGTAGGAGATGAGATACTGCCAGAAGTAAAGCTGTGAGGACTGGGCGTGAGTCGTGCTTGGGTAGCTCAGTTGGTAGAGGACTTACCCACGAAAGGCAAAGGTGCCGAGTTCGATTCTCGGTCCAGCACAGAGTTTTAATCTGCCAGCAAGTTTCATATCATCGCACACTCCGCTGCAGAGTGAAAATTTCATTCTACGTTTTATGTTATTCGTTCGTAATAAGTAAAAAGTAAGAAATGAAGACTGTGGGTTATAAAAACTGTGATTTATGCTGATAACTGAAATTACGTCCTATTACCTATATTTTTAATGAATGTATTGTAACCATTTATTGATTAATTGTTGGTAGTTGTATAGCAGGTGATTTAAAGATGCAAAAGATGAGACATGGGCTTATTAATCATTATAACTTACATGAGTGCAATGAAAATAAAACAGAATATTGAAATACAGTATTGTTTCTAAAACACGATTAGTCATGAACATCCTGTACAATAATGACTAGACTCAAAGATGATTAGATCTTTGTCAAGCGAGATTACTGGGAAGTTTTACAGTGAAGTATCATCCCAGTTTCACATTACATTCTGACTTTTACAATCTAATTAGTGCATTACAAAAAGAAATTAAAAAATAGACATTCAGATAAAAAGATATAAGGATCTTATTTCTAATATTTTTTTCCACTTTTCAGGAATCCTAAAGAAAAGGTCGTTCAATGTACTATATAAATTACAAAAGAATATTTCAGTAACCAATGAAACTGTGACGTTTTAAACTTTAAAATTGCTCTCTTGAGAAATCTATAAAGTGGGCTTAACCTTTTATTTCTGTGTGGTCTTCATTTTCAATAGAAAAACACTGACAATGGTAATAGGGAGGTGGGGGTGCTGATGCAATTTCTATATCAACCTGACATGCAAATTAATTAAATGTATCAATTAATTACCCCCATACCTCTCCCAAGCCCACCCCCACCCCAGATGACATCATGTATTTTCCTCAGCTGGCACATGGATCCCCAACCCCTCCATACCTCCCACCTACCCTACTGGTGCGAATTTCGAATTTTGGAGGGAATTTCTATGTCCCAGAGCTGTGATGACACCCCACCCCATCACCCTCCCACCCAGTAATTGGCACGAAATTAATAATGGTGGTTCCCTTTCCAGGACTTGAACCCAGTTCTTTTGGAAGGAAAGGCAATGTGTAACCCCCAACACATAGAAACTGTCCAAATGCAGGAACGGAAGGTTAGGTTAGTGTACTTTATTTATTTAGGTTGGATTCTAATTACATGATTAATCAAAATATCAATTTTAATTGCACAACTATATGCATAGCGCTACACAAAGAGTGCGTAAAATCGCAATACAATTCAAAAGTTGATGATGCCATATAATTGGTGTTACCATGCCAGGAAAAAATTTGACAATACCACTCAAAACTAGTGGCAGATATACTCAAACTCTACCTTTCACCTAATAGCTGGCAGGAAAAAAGGTTGGAGTGGAAAGTACTATCTTTATTTTTTCGTGGGATGTATTGTGAACTGAGGAGATGCTGATGTTTGCAGAGTGGAGTTTAATAAGTGTACTACCTGGAAGCATACAGCTGTGGACTCTATCTATCGCTGTTTGACGTCAGAGTTCCCTACAGAAGTCTCCCCCAAGCATTTCTCGACAATCACTCTGCAGCCCAGGCCATCTAAGCAAATACACATTATCATAACTGATGGAAAATGCTTCACTGTTCTAGTTACACATTTAAATTGTCATGGAAAAAATCAGCACTTATAATCAACAGGTCGTAATGCAACACATGTATTGGGGAAAATCGTCATCCTGAAAGATTGCAGATTGGTCTCAGTTGAAAGTGTATTCTCCTCAATGTATGGCTCAGAATTACTGAAATTATAGGCGCTCCCAGCTCCCCTCATCCCTACCCATTTCTCGCTTCCTCCACGTATGGTGGGGACACGGCTTTCTAATGGTCAACTGCTGTCACACCCCTCACAGTTTCTCTGTGGTCTAACGCCCTTCCAACGGCGGACGATTGGCAACCTGCCCACCTTGAGGCATTGGTCCAGGCATCGGCCCTAAACAATATGAGGTAAATGAGGGTCACCCCAAGTGCAGCTTGTTTGTTTATTTAAAACGAATTGGCTCTGCACCGCACGCCCCCTCCACTGCATCACATACCACCCCTGGTCAGTGTGCAGCTGCATCAGCGATCTCATAAACAGAAGGCCCGCCCCACCAAGTGCCCACCGTTCTGAATGTGAAAACATTTCACTGTAACAGTTGTATTTGACATCAACACATCTCTTAAAGCGATCATCTATTAAAAAGGAAAACACTGTCTCGACGAAAATAAACATCATCATTCAACGAAAATAGGCGCAGTCCATTTTCTTTTAGTTTCATGAGCAAAATCGGTATAGTTTTTAAGTTCGAGTGGAGGATACAATTGACACCTCACTATTTTGCGACATCCTATTAAATGAGAAAAACTACTGCAACTCCACCAATTACACATGACCTGACTGCAGAGATTGGTGCTATACATCCCCTACACATGTCCACTCAGCGTAAAATTGGGAAAAAATCCACTATTTTGTGGCGAGAACTACCGACCACCACAGAATGTCATAAGAGTAAATGAAAAGCGAGAATTTAAACTTTGAAAAAAAAACATCCATATTAAGTCATTTTCAGGTTGATGGGGAAATTGCACGACCTAACAGCATCCCTCACGCAAAAATCAGTTTCTGTAAATAAAATGTCATGCACATGTGTATTACAAACATTTCGAAGACGTGAAATAACATTACAGATTACAGCCTTTCACCCCATTTGCTCAAGTCTGAAAAAACGCAAAATTTTTATGTTCAACAACAAGCTGTAATTCAAGAAGACGTTGTCATTTTGTACACTATGACAGGTCCCATCTTACCAGTCTCATGCTATAACACACTGGCGTTTACGAAACAAATCATGAAAGTCTGTCTTGTAATACAACCAACAATAAGATTTTACCCCATGCATCTCTCTTCTGATACAACAAAACCAAATACTGCCTGCGTGCTTGCATTTGATATGTTTCCTCTTTAAGTACCACCTACTGACCTGTCTGTATAGTTTTTGTCACACAGCATACAATCATTCACAATAGCAGCAGATTCTTGCGTTCTAGTTTTGTAAGATATTTGATCATCATGGCCTGTCTCATGCGGTCTACTCACATGTGGGGAATTGCACTATCATTTTGGAGTTTCACAGCGAGCTATATTTGAAGTGGCGTCTACTTTATAGCTAGAAGTTATGAAGTATGAATTAACATAGGACTTGTGGTAAGACCTGTTTCTAAAAACGCAATCAAAACGATAATAATAAAAACTGTCATGATTCCACAAGAATATGTCAGCCGATTTCTATTAGTTTTATGAGCAAAATCGGTGTACTTTTTAGAGAACTATACACATCCAATCCTTTAATAGAACCTCCTATAAGATTTTACTGCGCTTCTCTCTTCTCTTCTGGTACATCGAAAAACAAATTCCGTGAGCGTATTGACATCGAACATATTACATATACACCTATTGTTTCATTGGAGCTGGTGGCTGGTGGGCGAATTAAAGACCTATGTAAAGTTTGTTCAGCTGTACTAGAGGAAGACCATATCCAACAGACTATCAATCACCAGAGATGGTTCCTGTATGATCCTTTCATTAGTAGTTTAATACATTCAATAGAACAGAAAACCAGCCGAAAATTGCAAATTTTGCTTTTTATGCACTCAATGACTTGTCTCGGGCCAAGACCCATTTTGAAATCGTCTAAATATAGTCGAAAAGGACATTTCCAGAGATGTAAAAAATGTCATAATCCAGTTACAGAGCATACAGATTATACATAGTTTTTCGGGCTGTAACACATCCAAGCAGTGTCTGACTGCAGCTTTGTACACTGCTTTTCTACCATGATTTCAAAGTCTGTGTCAGGTGCTGAACTGATATTAACGTGTTTTGATCCATTGGCTCCCGCGGAAACCTGAACATTGCATGGTGTAAACGTTGCAGCTCCCACAACAGAGTTTGCGGCATTGTAGAGTGTTTCCAACAGCTATCCGAAGGTGACGACCTATACAGTTAATCTCATGTTTCACAGCGACAGGGTAGCGGGAGTCTTGATGTTTCATTTCGAAATGCGTTGTTTCCTCATTTTGCAGCCATGTACATCATTACTGTTCCAATGTTGACCATGTCGGTAGGTGCTGTTCACAACATGTGTGAGGTAGTAGAAATAAACAGAGGTACTGTTATCTTTTTGGTGAAAAGGAAAAGTATGGGGAGGGCATCGCAGCATTTGGAAATAGGACGTGTATGCAACATTGAGGAATGCTTCCAAACAACATTCAGAAGGTGATGACATCTACATTTAATACCATGCTCCACAGTGACAAGTAGCAGATAACTAGTGCTCTCTCCATCTCAAGCAAGTGGTGTTAGTAATCATTATGTGGTAATCAACAGCTTACCAGTGGACGGATGGAATGGGAAAGACAGTGTTCAAGTAGGACACTGGACTGTAATAGGGACGCAGCTGATAGCGTGGTCAATTTTAGCAGTTTTACCAGTTGTTTCATAATTTTAACTCCAGCCAAAGACACAGCAAATTGCTTCCCAATTTCTGTGTCCTCGTTAAAACACCCTTCCACTATTTTGCAAGTACCATATTCTAGATTGTGACTGCAGATAGATGACTGTGCAGTACGTCTATTTGTCCATTCGATCATGTCCACTAAAGTGTACCAGTTGTTCCGTAATTTTAATGCCAGGCAGTGACACAGCAGACTGCTTCCGAATTTCTGTATCATCGCTAAATCACTTTGCAAGTACCATATACTAGATTGTGAATGGAGATAGAGGTCTGTACACTCCATTTGGACATGTACATCAAAGAATTTATGATTACAACTGGCCATGTTTTCATGTTTGGATGTGCATCGCAAAGAATTCTCGCATTCTCAGGATAATATCGGAGACTAGCAGATCCCTTGACTGTTCCTCCCTGTAACACGGTAGACAATTTAATTTGCAACTGGCCAGAAGTATGAGGGTCCTACATCCACTACATTCCACATCCTATGAAGGAATACGGCGGGCTGTATCCATAACTCCTGGACAGTGAAGACTGTTATACACCAATCTTATCCAAGGCACCAGTCCAAATGCACAAGATCTCTCCATATGTTTTGCATGTCGAGGAGAGTAGCACCTTTTGTTGGCATATAGTGGACAAGAGGAATAGAGTGTTTTGGTGATATAACAGATGGTTAAGAATAAACGTGTGTTTTAAACGTGATGTAGCTCGAGACTGGTGGAGTCTGAAACATTTCACATAAATCAACTGTTGCTATTAATTCTTAAGTATTATTCCACTGTCTGGAGTCAGTAACAGGGAGGTACCGGCATGAGAATCCATATGGGATGTAAGCACATTTAAATCAATACTGTTAAAGAGCATAACAACTTTGATGCAAGTTATTTTACCAATATTTCATAACAATATTGTCTAGATGCCCCATTATAATTATTCTTATGCACAAGATAGAACAGCACGTTAGTCGGATGGTACAGTACAGCACTGTACTCGAATGCACCCAGTCACTCACAGCCAAATATTCTACAGATGCATTGAATTTGCACTATTCTGTATATCTGTGTCCATCTGTGTGTCACGGATGGCTCCAATGACACTGAATTAGTGTTATAATGTGGATCCACCCAGCGTTACATCGCAAAAGATGTCTAGATATGGCTCTACAATGCACTACATCTGGTCAGGATTTGAAGGTGCATGGGAGAGAGCTGACGCAGCTATGCCCCAATCAGGGGGTGGCATGTGAGGTCGTGTGGAGGAGGTTGTGCAGTGCCACTACAGATGCAGTTGACCATAAGAAAAGACCTGTGTCCCCACCATAAGTGGAGGGACAGAGGTTGTGGGATGAGAGGAGGTAGAAGTGTTTATAATTTCACTATCCACGTGGAGTGGCTGTGCTGTTTGAGGTGCCATAACACAGACTATGCGGCCAATCCCACTGGAGGTTTGAGTCCTCCCTCGGGCATGAATATGTGTGTTGTTCTTAGTACAAATTAAATTAAGTAGTGTGTAGGTCTAGGGACCAATGACCTCAGCAGATTGGTCCCTTAGGAATTCACACACACAGCTTCAATAGTTCCCAGCCGTATATTAAGGAGGACGCATGTTCAACTGCTACTCCTCTCCAATGTTTTGTGACGAAGATTTTCCCCATGCATATGTTGCATTATGACACGTTATTATGAGTGCTGGTTTTTTTTCATGACAAAAAGAAATGGTTCAAATGGCTCTGAGCACTATGGGACTCAACTGCTGTGGTCATCAGTCCCCTAGAACTTAGAACTACTTAAACCTAACTAACCTAAGGACATCACACACATCCATGCCAGAGGCAGGATTCACCCCTGCGACCGTAGCAGTCTCACGGTTCCGGACTGCGCGCCTAGAACCGCGAGACCACCGCGACCGGCTTTTCATGACAATTTCGATGTGTAATTAGAACATTAAGCATTTTCCATCAGTTGTGGTAGTGTGTATTGGCTTCGATTACCTGGGTTGCAGGATGATTGTTGTCCATCAGGTGTCTGTAGCGAACTTGGACATCAAACAGCGATAGATACAGTTGTCAGCAGTACGCTTACAGGTAACACATTTATTAAAATCCTCTCTGCCAACACCAGCATCTCGTCAGTTGAACATATTTCCCACACAAGAAATAAGAGAGTACCTTCCACTCTAGTCTTTTTTCCTGCCAGCTTGTAGGTGATGGGTACAGTTTGAGTACATCTGCCACTACTTTTGAGTGAGTTTCTGAGCGCCTGAAGCGTACGCGCGGTGTACTAGTACGTCTTTACACCGCGTACGCTCTAAGGACCAAAAAATGAAAATACTATTTTTCAACTAATGACTATGACATATCGTCTATTATAAAATGACAATTATGAATACCGATTACACCAGTTGTATGACACCATCAATTTTTGGGCTGTATTGCGATTTGATGCACTCCTTGTGCAGTGCTAACCAAATAGTTATGTAATTAAGACCAAACTTTATGATTAATTGCGTAATTAGGAACGATCTTTTGTTCAGTTTGCCAACCAAAATAAACAAAGTACAGTAACCTCATCTTTCTCTCCTGCATCTGGACAGTTTTCATGTGTTGTGGGATGGACTTGGGCTTTCCTTCCAGAAGGACTGGAGTTCGAGTCCCACAGAAGACGCCGCCATTTTTAACTTCCCGCTAATTTCCGCGTGGTGGTGGAGTGGGGCGCCATTACAGCCCTGGGACAAAGAAATTCCCACCAAAATGTGAAATTTTATCCAAAATTCGAAATTCCTGCAAGAACTCGAAATTTCTTTTATAGGGTAGGTATGGGAGGTGGTGGGGTAGGGTGGGGGAGTGGACAGGGACCGACTTGCAGGCCGAGGAAAACACATGACGTCATCTGGGGGTGGTAGTGATGGTTGGGGTGATGGGGTAGTGGTGTGGGTCGGGGTGGTGTAATTATTTAATCAATATAATTAATTTGCATATCAGTCGTTATAGGACCTAATACCAAACACCGGGGGACCTCTGATAGTACCTGCCTCTATTGCTACTTTATGGTGCCAGGCATGACGCAATGCTGGTGACATGTCAGGTATGAGAGAAGACATTGCATTGGACTTGGCAATGCTGATCTTGATACGCATGTGGATTTTATGACAGTGTTCCAAGCAAAATGCTTTAGATAGAATTTTTCACGGCTACAGTCATTTACCCCATGAAAAATCAATGTATCTCTGTTTCGTTTGTGGCTCAATTGTCATGGTAGGTAATGTGAAGTACCAGTTCACTTCATCAGCCGGGACAATGGGATCAGCTACAGCTATTCCTTTGTCTATTATAAGACCTCGCAGGTTTTTCCATAGGACAGCTGGCGTATTCCTGTTGTTGGTTAATGGGTATGCCTGAATTTTGCATTTCTCTTAACATGAGTGACTCTTTTCCGGTTCTGTTTGCAAGTAATATGATTTCAGGCGTGGAACGCTGCTCGTATGCCCAATGTGCAGCGTTTCTGAAATTCATGAGCTGTTTTAGTTCTTCAGCTAGCCAAGGTCCAGGTTTCCTTCTTTTTTCCGGCCTTTAATGGGACATTTTTGTCATGTAATTGAGTAAGTTTGTTGGTAAACCCATGAAGTTTTTCGTGTATGTCCGGAAAAGGAATAAAAGGTGTCCCCCAAGCTATTTCTTGTGCTTCAGGTGCAAGTTCTGAAAGTTAATGCGTCTGAAGTATCGATATGTAGTCAGCTGCCGTTACTTTCTGTGACATTCTAGCAAGTCCGTCACGAAAATTAAGTCGTGGGCAGACATGGCAGGTGCACATGTTTGAGAAGTATGAATTACTCGGTTTGTGACCACTGTTTGTATGATGTACAGGAGCAATCTGAGATAGGGACACGTTCGAAGAAAATGTACAGAAAATTTTATATTATTATCACCAGCTTGTATGTCGATTCGAAGGTTGAAAGAGCGGTTTCGAAGAAGGCAAACCAGCCTACATTAGGGGGTTTGTAGGGGGACATTTATAAGGGATTTGATGCCCTTGAACATACCTTAAACTCCTTTATCTTCTTTATTGTTGATGTACGTAGAACAGAAGGTGATAGATCAGAGCGTATGTGCATCCTCACTCCACATTCTCGTCAGTTACAACTGTTGTGTCTTAGAAAAATGGAACCGTCCGGATTTACAAAACTTGTGAGAATACGTGGTTTGAGCCAGGTCTTCGGCATAAGTAATACATGGATTTCTATATGCCGAAATATATGACGGAACTCATCGAGGACGGAGGACAGAGGACGGACATTCACGTGTGCAATATTCCGTTCAGGCCCGAAGCTCGCAAGGATACCACTGGTGGACGTTGGCGACGCTGGATCAGTAAGGGTGGGGAAAGCATTCCAGAGCAGCGCTGTGGGGAGGAAGGGGAGTGGGGTTCCTGGAAGTGGAGAACGGAAGGTGTCTTCAGGAAGAAGGGGGGAACTGTGGCCGAGGCCAGCTGGTCTTTGAAAACCCGGCTGGAGACTAGGGAAGGAATTCACTAGACAGAGCTAGAATAGTCTGTGTGCAACAGTGTTGAAAGAAAGATAAACGAATAAAAACAGAGTGTATTAATAAAGGATCTAATACGAGTTGTTGTTGTTGTGATCTTCAGTCCTGATACTGGTTTGATGCAGCTCTCCATGCTACTCTATACTGTGCAAGCTTCTTCATCTCCCAGTACCTACTGCAACCTACATCCTTCTGAATCTGATTAGTGTATTCATCTCTTGGTCTTTCTCTACGATTTTTATCCTCCACGCTGCCCTCCAATACTAAATTGGTGATCCCTTGATGCCTCAGAAAATGTCCTACCAACCGATCCCTTCTTCTGGTCAAATTGTGCCACAAACGTCTATTCTCCCCAATCCTATTCAATACTTCCTCATTAGTTATGTGATCTACCCATCTAATCTTCAGCATTCTTCTGTAGCACCACATTTCGAAAGCTTCTATTCTCTTCTTGTCCAAGCTATTTATCGCCCATGTTTCACTTCCATACATGGCTACACTCCATACAAATACTTTCAGAAGTGACTTCCTGACACTACAATCTATACTCGATGTTAACAAATTTCTCTTCTTCAGAGACGCATTCCTTGTCATTGCCAGTCTACATTTTATATCCTCTCTACTTCGACCATCGTCAGTTATTTTGCTCCCCAAATATAAAAACTCCTTTACTACTTTAAGTGTCTCATTTCCTAATCTAATTCCCTCAGAATCACCCGACTTAATTCGACTACATTCCATTATCCTCGTTTTGCTTTTGTTGACGTTCATCTCATATCCTCCTTTCAAGACCCTATCCATTCCGTTCAACTGCTCTTCCAAGTCCTTTGCTGTCTCTGACAGAATTACGATGCCATAGGCAAACCTCAAAGTTTTTATTTCTTCTCCATGGATTTTAATGCCTACACCAAATTTTTCTTTTGTTTCCTTCACTGCTTGCTCAATATACAGATTGAATAACATCGGGGAGAGACTACAACCCTGTTTCACTCCCTTCCCAACCACTGCTTCCCTTTCATGTCCCTTGACTCTTATAACTGCCATATGGTTTCTGTACAAATTGTAAATAGCCTTTCGCTCCCTGTATTTTACCCCTGCCACCTTCAGAATTTGAAAGAGTGTATTCCAGTCAACATTGTCAAAAGCTTTCTCTAAGTCTACAAATGCTTGAAACGTAGGTTTCACCGTCCTTAATCTAGCTTCTAAGATAAGTCGTAGGGTCAATATTGCCTCACGTGTTCCAACATTTCTACGGAATCCAAACTGATCTTCCCCGAGGTCGGCTTCTACTAGTTTTTCCATTCGTCTGTAAAGTAACAATAGTAATATGATAATAAACTGCTAAATAAAAATGAGAGACGATAAGTTAATCGTCTGAATGAGTGCGATGTGAGAATATTGAATTAACAGTGAAAAGTAACGCACTATATTGACATTGGGGCATCGGAATTGTACAGAAAATTTATAATTAATACTAAAACTAACCCTGAACAAACAAATGGTTATAACACAAAACTATTTAAAGAAAATAAACACACAAACTACAGGCATCTAGAGTTGAGCTCCTAAAGCATAGGAACTCGAGCTCATGTGAATTGCAGACTGATCTTTTCCCTTATTCGGTCTTCACCATAATCCTGCCGTCTTTTGTCCACACGTTTTGTAGTCAAAGTCCCGAGATCGCACTATTCAAAATCATTAGTGTTCGAGAAGTGAGACGCTTGTGTATTGTCAGACTTACCTTTGCAATTTCCTTCTGCGCTCTGAAGTTTTCTGATCTTTCCCTGAACAACACAAACTTCACTATTGTCGGTGTAGGTTTTGAAGAGTCTCGCCTCCCACGCCCCACTCTATGACTTCTGCCTGTGTCATTCACTGGCACCTACAGGGCTAGTTTCTCTCGGGGAAGATTGCTCAGTAATTCATCGGTAATCTCTGTGTTGTTTTCAGGAATCCTGAGGTAGAAGTGCCTTAGATTTCGCG